>NC_133650.1:301468915-301668640 GCF_009905375.1 Apium graveolens
CTTATCTTCTAACACAGCATTTCTATTACTTAAAAACAGATTGTTCTCTTTAATCCTACTATTTTCTTTAGCAAGAGATTTAAGAGACACACGCAAATGATACAATTCAGTAGACATGTCATTAAAAGCATCATTGCACTCTTCTTTAGTAAGCTGTGTTAAATCAGTAGTGATTACCTGGTTGCTTGATGAACTAACTTCATTTTCCTCAGAATCAGCCATGAGAGCCAAGTTGACATATTCCACATCTTCATCCTCTTCTTCTCCATCAGCTGCCCAGTCTTTTTCTTGAGTAATGAAAGCCCTCTCCTTTTGCTTGAGCAGATCAAAATATTTCTTTTTGTAATCTACTTGGTCAAATTTCTTCTTTTCAGAAGTTGGCTTTCTGCACTCACTTGCAAAGTGTCCACTTATACCACAATTGAAACACTTGAACTTGGATCTGTCCACCATGTTCTTATGAGGTTTAGTGGCTCTAGTGTTTTTCCTAAATTTCATCTTTGCAAATCTCCTGGACAGAAATGCAAGATGCTCATCAATACCATCAGAGTCATCTTGGCTGGAGTTGTCTTCATTCTCAGCAACTTGCTCCTTACCCTTGCTTGATTCTGATTTGCTTGTGCCATCTTTGGAGTTTGATGTAGATCTCACAGTTTCTTGTCTGCATTCTTTCTCATTTTCAGCTACCAAGGCAACTGAACCTCCTTTCTTTCTTCCCTTCTCCAATACCTCATCCTGTTCCAGCTCTAGTTCATAAGTCTTCAAGATTCCATATAATCTTTCAAGAGTGAAGTCCTTATAATCTTGAGAGTTTCTCAAGGAGACAGTCATGGGTTTCCATTCCTTTGGCAAGGATCTTAAAAATTTAAGATTTGAATCCTTCACCTGGTACACTCTACCATACAGCTTCAGTCCATTCAACAGCTTTTGGAATCTATTGAATGTGTCATTTAAAGATTCATTTTCTTCAAAATGAAAATACTCATACTGTTGAATGAGAAGCTGCATTTTGTTTTCTTTTACTTGTTCTGTACCTTCACACAGTAGCTGAACTGTGTCCCAAACCTCTTTGGCAGTTGTGCAATTTATCACATTATCAAACATATCCTTGTCAAGACCATTAAACAAAATGTTCATAGCCTTCTTATCCTTGTGGACTTCTTCTGTGTCTTCCATTGTCCATTCTGCTCTAGGTTTTGGAATGGAATGACCAACAGCAATTGTGGCCGTAGCAACTGTGGCTACTTTGTGGGGAATGTGAGGACCATTCTCAATGCAGTTTACATAACCTTCATCTTGGGAGAGTAGATGAAGGTGCATTTTCACCTTCCAATGGTGAAAACTGTCTTTGTCAAGAACTGGGATTTTTACTCCAATATCCTTCTTACTCATCTTTGTTAGTTACCAAGATCTTTAAACTCTTTGTGTGTCAAGAGCTTGCTCTGATACCAATTGTTATTCCTAGTGGACTAACAATGAGATTTACAGAAGGGGGTTGAATGTAAATCTCAAAACTTTTTCAAGTTTTGAGCAGTTTTAAAGGCTTTGTGTTCAAGATAAACAAGTGTGTGAATTGCTTTAAGCTAATACAGACATATATATATTCAGGCACTAAAGTAAAGAAGACAACAGACCTTAAAAACTTTTCTGGTGGATTGTTGTTCCACCAGAGATGGTATTTCAGAAAATCTGTGATTCAAGATGTTGATCATAGCTGCATCCTAGTACAAACTAGATAATTTTTCTCTCAAGATTTTTCTAAACAGCACTGGAAAAATTCTTATCTAATTACTAGCTGCTACTTGGTTTATATATCACCAAGTGTACAAGTGAAGACAAAGATAAAAATACAATAATAAAATAAGTTCTCCACTTATTTCTTCTTCATAGCACTCAAGTACTTTGTTGACTATTGCCTCTTTGTACTAGAGTAGAACGGCTGCTTTATCTGATGTTCCTGAAATTAGGCTTCCACATTTCAGTTATCTCTGACAACCCATGTGTCTCTGTCTGCTGTTACAACTACCACTTATCAACTGCTATTTAACAGAACATCCGTTGAAGCTTTCATCCGTTGATGGCTTTATCCGTTGATGTGTTAGCAGTTGAAGCTCTATCCGTTGAAGCTTTAGAGACATCCGTTGAAGCTTTGTTTCTCATCCGTTGAAGGTCTTTAAGATATCCGTTGATACCACTTCATTTATACAAAATTACAAGGCATGAAATATTTACAATTGGCCTTCCTATTTGCATATCTTCTAGTAGTCAACATGATTTATATTTTCTCTCAACTTCTAAGAATTATATCTTAAATACAGAGACTAAAATGTGCTACAACAGTAGACTTATTTCTAAGTAAAGCTGCACCATCAACGGATAGCCAAAGTGGTCTTATCCGTTGAGGCTACAAACACTAAACTTCTACTTAAGTGTTTTGTTAAACATATCATCAAACTAATGCACATATATTCCTAACAAGATGTGTTAACGAAGCCAATATTAGTCAAGCAGCACAATTATTTCCTCTACAAGCTTGGAGTCTCAGCCAAAACAAAACAAATAGGGGTGTAATTCGAACCGAGCCGGCTCGAACTAGACTCGATAAATTGAGCTCGACTCGACTCGAACTCGTTATCGAGCTCGAGCTCGAACACATTTTCTGACTCGATAAAAAACTCGAGTCGAGCCGAGTTTTTTTGAGCTCGACTCGAGATCGACTCGATAAACTCGAACTCGAACTCGACTCGGCTCGAACTCGAGCTCGGTTACTTTTTTATAAATATATATGTGTTTGCTAATATATGTGTCATTCAATTGTCTTATAAAATTAGTTTTACAGACTAATTTACTAGTTTTTCATAATATATTGGCATTATTAGGGTTTTATTATATTTGGTAAAAATTTTGAATTGATTTATTTTGTTAAAATATATTTAATTTTTTTTATAGTTAAATTTTAAAATTATTTTCTTATTTGCTCCTTTTAAATTTCCGATGACTAAATCATATCAATAATTGAACTTTAGTTTTAACATGTAATAATACAACTTCTCAATTGATTGTTTTATTCTTAACTATCAAATCACATTAATTCTTTTAGGCTAATTATGTTATATGTACATGACATAATACTTGCATAATTATATTTATATGTAATGATTAATAACTCGAACGAGAGACTTTTACATACTTAAATTTAAAAATGCAACCAATATTATAAATAATATTTAAAAGATATATTTATAATAAGTGAAATTATTAGACTATTATATTTTAAATGTTATTAGAATTATTAGTATGTATTTAATATCTCAATATTACTTCGGCTTATCTTTCAACCAGTCGATCCATGAATCACTCGATTAACATTCGAGAACCTTTACATATATTACAAAATTACATAAAATCACTTGTTCCAACATGATCATAATATTCGAGAATTTTTGCATTTATTACACATCAGGATTAAATTTATTTTGATTAAGAAGAGAAATAATCAATTTTAGAAGTATTTTCGAGAACATATGACTTATTAATGTGTATAAAATTATTAACCAGGTCAAATGTATTAAAATTTGAATATATTATAGTGATTATTCATATATATTTACATTGTTCGCATAAGACTATTAAAATAATTATTCGTTAACGTATTTAGCTATGATATTTATTAAGCTCATTTTCCCAAGTCGGGACTACAAAAAGTTATTCGTTATATGAGGTTATTCATTTATCGAGGTGTACTTATGATTCTTGGTCTATGTCCCGTGGTGGCAATTTTTGAACAAGCAAAAATCAAATTTGTTCAAAAAAATCACATTTTATTATTTTTATTATCCTCATATTTTATTTAAGATATTTTTAAATGAAGATAAAATGTATTTGTAAATTATGTATGAAAATATGAGATTGAAATATTGTTTAACTGATTGAAAACGTTGAGTATAGAAAATATTAAGTGTGTTGTTACTGTTATTCTCCTCGTATTTTATTGTCATTTTAAATAGAAAATGAATATTTTTAGGTTGAACTTGAAAATAAAATAACGTTATCGGATAATTTTCATGAAACCAAAGTAAAAACTCGAAAACTCGATAATAACCCCAATAATCTTGAAAACTCGATAATAATCTATATAAGCTCGAAAACTCGATAAACTCGATGACCCGTTAAAAAACTCGATAAGTTCGAATTCGTTAAAATGGGATAAGCCCGAAAACTCGTTAAAAAACTCGAAAACTCGATTAAAAAACTCGATTATATCGAACTCGTTTTTTTTGGCTCGACTCGACTCGATTAAAAAAAGTTCGAACTCGAATTTAATAAGTACAAACTCGACTCGACTCGACTCGACTCGAGTTACATCCCTAAAAACAAAGTACATTACAATATTCCGGTGGTAGTGCAACTGGAAAGTAGGTACACACCGCGTCAAAAGAATTATCTAAGTGAGTTAAGTCCGGTCTCGTGATGTCTCAGCCAAGTGGAGATTCGTTTATAATGTTTTTATATTAGAAGTTTATATTCCTGGTTCTTGATGGAGTTTAAATGGTGAACAAATATTACCGATTTTGAGGATAATTAGATTTGTAGCATTCTCTTTGTAGTTATGAAATTTGGATTTAGATCGAGTAATTTATTGGTGTAACTGTAAGTAATATTGGCCAAGTTTTTCTATTGGTTAATTGTTGAGTGAATCAGACCACACGTTCCTTTATGACCCCACTAAAATTATTGTACTACAATATTGAGCATTTTAATTGTTATTTTCTAGGATTCTAGAATGTACGACAGTTCATTATTCATTCCCCGTCATAAGTTATAATTATTTGATTTATTTAGTTTATTTCAATCTTTTTGAACTAGTTAACATGCTGGTCCTAATTGTGGGTCCAATTTGATGATTTGTGACGAAATTTAAACTTATGACAAAATTTATATTTATGATGAAATTGGTAATTGTGACTAAAATTTGAACTTTAGACTTGAGCAAAAATAACGAAATTTTTCCGCCGCAATTGAACTAATGGAGAAAATTTTTAGTATAAAAATTTCGTCGCAAATGGCCTTATTTCTTGTAGTGAATAACATCAAAATCCACATAGTTTGCATCCTTAATTTCCAAAGTCCATACATAATTGTATGTTTTACAAATGTTATTATGGTCAAATATAAAAATATAAAATATAATTATAAAATACATTATTTAAAAAACATAAATTTATTTAAGGAATAAAATTATTATATTAAAATTTAGTAAAATAAAGAACAGAAATTATAATAAAAATTCCTATAATCATCCCGTATATTGCACGGATATAAAACTAGTTTTTCTAATATAGACAATAGGTTGTTAAAAATGTTAAAATCAAATAACATGTGTGTATTTAAAAAATGTGGCACCTATATATCTACTTATTCTGATCATTTGGAAAGAAAGATATGGAAGAAAAGGCTGAGAATAAATTGAAAGTTCTGTGCCTTCATCGGTATGGATGCAGTGGTGCATATCTTAAGAAGCGCCTTCAAGTATGGCCTTCAAATGTACTCCAAACCAAGGATTTTGTATTCATAGATGCTCCTTTTCCAAAACACAATAAACCATTCCCAGCTTTTTCGTGGTTTAACTCTTCTCGTGAGGTACACAATCATTAATGATCATAACAATTTTTTTTCACTTCCTTTGCCTCATTTGTTGTAGTGCTGATATAAATTTTGCACCCACAAATATTAGGATCCAGTCGAATACGATATGACGTTTAATGAGTCTATGGAACTCATTGAGGAAACCATGGTAAAGTTTGGACCATTTGATGGGGTTCTAGGCTTCTCCCAGGTAAACTATATATGCTAACTCTTTTTCTAAAATCGTCTCTGTCTGTTATATGATACAACTCATTTTGAACTTACTTGGACATGGAGCTTATGTAGCAGCTGCTTTACCAATACTACAAGCGCAGGTAAATGGATTAGGACTTATATTTTATTTTCAGGGTTTCATAATTAAACAGTTCAATACTCTACATGGTATGAACAACATTCTCTTTATAACCATTTACACAAGTAATCAGAGTTACTTTCCTGGATTTGCTTTCCTGAAGGTTGAACTAGTGCCACCTAGTAAATCCTTTCCTTTCCTAGCCTGAATGCCCTCACGCTCCGAATCTATAATAAAACCAAAACCTTAATCAGATTCTCAACTGTCGTTCCCGGAACGTTTACTATTTACACTAATCCTATCAAACGATTGACCTTAACTATACGAGTATAGTTACACAAATACACATATCATATAATATACTTCACTCTTACCCTTTATACTTTCAAGTATTCAATTATATCTTAAAACACACTTTTAATTCGACTTTAAACCAAATCAAGCAACCACAACTCACATGAGTACACATTTCATTCAAAACTCAATTCCATAATCATAACACTACTTATAACCGTTTAGAATCAAGACAACTAATTCTTCTTTTTAAAATTCTATAATTCGAACCAAAAATAGCAAATAAGCAAACAATTCCTAAAATTTTCACATGCAATCACCTAGTTATCTTCTATAATCAAATCCATCACTTAAATTTGAATTTGACTTCTTAAAAATCATGATCCATTCGGCCCTACTATAAATATCAATCAAAATCAATCAATTTTTCATACCAAATCCACATAAACACATAAACACATAAACAATCATTTAGACATATAATACAACTTAATATTCTTATAAAACAACTATACCATTCGAATTTCTCAAGAAATACAACATGCAACTTTAATTTAATCTTACAAATGACATGCAAGAGTATTTTCATGGCTTAAACCTAAATCCTAGTTGATTCAAGCAAGAATAACACACCAAGTTGCTATCTTCTTCTATATTAAGCAAGAATTCGAACCAAACATAACACAATCCCACATGCATACTCGAATTTAACCTTTAATTCAATTTAGGCCCTTAGTTAATCCATCAATTTCAAAAACAACTATCAAACAATCATTTTTATCAACCAAAATCAATTTATTCTTTGATAACCCAAAACCCTATTCGGCTTTTACACTAATCAACACATGCATGGACAATTTGGACCCTTTACACTACCAATCACTCTAATCAAACAATAATTTCTAATATTAAACATTAACAACTCATTTTCATCAACTAACATCAACTTAATTCTTTTAAAAATCAAAACCCATTCGGGTGTTTTCAAGATTAACACATGCTACAATCAAAAGAACAAGTTTTTGGTGTAGTAGAGTTCAGTGGTTACATCATTACTCACCACCGGTTCACCGGAGTTCATCACCGGTGGCGGTGACCTCACGGTGGTGCCCTCATTCGAGGGTATCCTACCATAAAACCTCCGATTATTTTCTAAAATCATAAAAATAAACAAATACAAGACAAGATCACCACAAGTTCACTTCATCTTGATTTTATAAAGCAACAATTCGGCCTAGCCGAATCTACACACACGCACACAACCCACATGCAAGTATCAAACTATGCATGCAATAAGATTAGAGCTCATATATGGAACAAGAAAGAATTTCCATGGAAGAATCCATAAAAATCAAGTGTAGAAGAGTGATATACCGAGTGGAATAGAGAGAGAGTGGAGAGTGAGCTTCGAGAGTGAGAGAGATGAGAGAAAAAGAGAGAATGAAAGTGTGGCCGGGTGGAAAAGAAAGGAAGGAAGAGGAAATGAGTGTATATATATGCTTAGAGGGCAGGGGCATTTTAGTAATTAACTAATCCCCACTTATGTTGATTAATATTTTTCTTTTTACTCAATAAGATAAAAACTAAATATAAATTATATCTCTCTCAGAAAGTTGAAAATTATTGCAAATGACAATTTCAAAATGTAGATCTCAAAATTAGCTTTTCAACCATTACTCATAATAAGGTTTTGAGCGTACGGTTGATTTTATATGAATTTCGCAATCTCGCCTTAATAATAACATTTTTCCACATAAAATATATTTAAAAATGCAAAGACCTCCAAATAAATCCACTTATCATTTTTAAAAAGTCTCTAGGACTACTAAGAAGATATCAAAACAAATCCCATGTTTTTATCTTACTCAGATAATTTTATAAAAATGCACGAAGGTTTATTAGACCTTTATTTAAATCACATAATTCCTTAAAATTCATAAAAATGTCACAGAACACATAGTCATGCACACAGACAACAATCTCACATATATAATCACATAACGACTCAGGTCGAATTATGGAATTTATCCTTCTTTAATCTTTATCCTTTTCTACGCGTAACGGGTCACGTTCAGCCTGACGGCCCGACGCTCAGCGTTTCGATTACGCTTCTCATTATCTTTTCCAATCGACACGTCACTTAGGACGAAATACTTTATTTACTCATTCATTTCATTCAATCACACATAATTCACATTTTATATTCTTTAATTCCTTATTAGGACGGGTTCCGTTCTACCTGTCGGCCCGACACCCCAACTTAACTTCTAAGCTGACTCTTTAAATTGGAACGTTTTTATTTACGCTCCTATATTCTAACATACAGTAACGACAATTAATCAACACTTAATCACATAATTATAATCACATCACATAACATACTTTATTGACTTGATTACGTCGCAAAATTCGCAGTCGTCACATATGTCATAGCCTATTTATTTATTCGAGGATTTAACTCAACTCAAATAAGAATGTAACAAGTAAATAGTGGATCTACCGTCAAAGAGATCTCACAAAGTAACATCTGTCAAAGGATTCAGAAACAAGGTTCATCTACAGTCTTGAGGAATTACTTCACTGGAAGAAGTTCAAGAAATTAATCAAGCCATAGTGATATAAATCAAGATTGTGGATTTAATCAAGTGATAGAGGTCTTGTCAGGGTATCAAATAGTTACAGGGATTTAATCTGAAGAAAATCAAGTTATTAAAGTCAAGACATGAAGAAACATCACGGAAGTTAGTCACTCATGAACCAGACAATACATCGAGTGTCAACATTGAAGTGGTGGAATTGATTCATAATTTTCAGTGATTTTCAGAAGATCTTCAGAAGAGTGGTTGCTGTTCAAGAGTAGTATTAATTCTTTATTAATTAATTAAGTCATATAATTTAATTAAGACAATAAATTATATCTGCAAAGATTAATTTATTGATTAATTGAATTAATTGATTAAGTAATTTTGGATTAATATTATTGATTTTCAGAAGTGTAATTGAATTAAAATCAGTTTTAATTCAATAAGACAATTAAACTTGAACTGGCTTGACAATCCAGATTGTCATACCGATTGTCATGCCAGGTCATTTCTAATTGTCTCACCGAAAGTTCTACTAGCCGTGGGATTGTCTTGCTAGTTCAGGAGATTGTCATACCGAAAGTTCTACTAGCTATGGAATTGTCTTGCTAGTTCAAGTGATTATCTCACCGATTGTCATACTAGTTCAAAAGATTGTCATACCGAAAGTCATGCCAATTCTCAGATAGTCATGCTAGTTCAATTGATTCTGTTGATTGAATTATTAAAAAGATAAGCAACAGAATACATTCAATACTTAACCAACTCAAGAACAGAACAGAAGCAGCCGCCCAAAACATTTCATCTCTCTGCTGAATTCAAGATTATCAATTTCTAGTTTTTAAAGTTAAATCCAAACCACTAGAAATCATTCTCTTGTTCTTGTGTAACTATCTAGCGGATCAAAATCCCTAGAACTTAATCTCAAATTGCTTCTAGCATTTTATCTTTTTTATTGCAAAAATAGAAAAAGTTCATGTCGAATTTATTCTAGATTTGTAATAATCTATTTGAAATTAATCCCTTGTAAACGATACCATTGTTGTAACACCTTTCAAGTTTAATAATAGTTTTATTTAACTTGAATTTTGTTTCACTTTTTTATTCCGCACTAAATTCGATTAAACGGTATAGTTTGTATTCAACCCCCCTTCTACAAACATATTGGGACCTAACAGAGTCTCACCCCTGACAGAGGAGAGTTGCTACAAGACCCATAGATATGCCAACATTTACTTGGGAAGTTGATATATTTGACTATAACGAGGCCAGATATAGCCTTTCATGTGCACAACTTGGCCCAGTTCATGCAAAAACCAACCTCAGTTCGCATGCAAGCTGCAAAACGAGTTTTTGAGGTATCTTTTAAACAATCCAGCACACGGCATCCTCCTAGCATCATCATCTGCTGCAGAGCTCACAGCGTATTGTGATAGTGATTGGGAAAGTTGTCCAATCACCAGAAAATCAACGTCGGGTTATTGTGTATTTCATGGCATGTCACCAGTGTCTTGGAAGACTAAGAAACAGTCAGTGGTAGCAAGGTCAACGGCGGAGGTGGAGTATAGAGCAATGACCTTGACATGTTGTGAAGTTACATGGCTATCTAGCTTGCTGAAAGATATGGGACTTGTAGACATGCCACCCACCTTGATCAAAACAGACAACCATGCTGCCTGGTCGATTGCTGCTAATCCTATCTTGCACGAGCGCACAAAGTATATCGAAATCAATATACACTTTATTAGAGACAAAATTTCTGAAGGAGCAGTGGAAACGGCGTATGTGCCTTCTCATGCACAAGTAGCAGATGTGTTAACGAAGCCAATATTAGTCAAGCAGCACAATTATTTGCTCAACAAGCTTGGAGTCTCAGCCAAAACAAAACAAATAGGGGTGTAATTCGAACCGAGCCGGCTCGAACTAGACTCGATTAATTGAGCTCGACTCGACTCGAACTCGTTATCGAGCTCGAGCTCGAACACATTTTCTGACTCGATAAAAAACTCGAGTCGAGCCGAGTTTTTTTGAGCTCGACTGGAGATCGACTCGATAAACTCGAACTCGAACTCGACTCGGCTCGAACTCGAGCTCGGTTACTTTTTTATAAATATATATGTGTTTGCTAATATATGTGTCATTCAATTGTCTTATAAAATTAGTTTTACAGACTAATTTACTAGTTTTTCATAATATATTGGCATTATTAGGGTTTTATTATATTTGGTAAAAATTTTGAATTGATTTATTTTGTTAAAATATATTTAATTTTTTTTATAGTTAAATTTTAAAATTATTTTCTTATTTGCTCCTTTTAAATTTCTGATGACTAAATCATATCAATAATTGAACTTTAGTTTTAACATGTAATAATACAACTTCTCAATTGATTATTTTATTCTTAACTATCAAATCACATTAATTCTTTTAGGCTAAGTATGTTATATGTACAAGACATAATACTTACATAATTATATTTATATGTAATGATTAATAACTCGAACGAGAGACTTTTACATACTTAAATTTAAAAATGCAACCAATATTATAAATAATATTTAAAAGATATATTTATAATAAGTAAAATTATTAGACTAATATATTTTAAATGTTATTAGAATTATTAGTATGTATTTAATATCTCAATATTACTTCGGCTTATCTTTCAACCAGTCGATCCATGAATCACTCGATTAACATTCGAGAACCTTTACATATATTGCAAAATTACATAAAATCACTTGTTCCAACATGATCATAATATTCGAGAATTTTTGCATTTATTACACATAAGGATTAAATTTATTTTGATTAAGAAGAGAAACAATCAATTATAGAAGTATTTTCGAGAACATATGACTTATTAATGTGTATAAAATTATTAACCAGATCAAATGTATTAAAATTTGAATATATTATTTAAAATATAGTGATTATTTATTTATATTTACATTGTTCGCATAAGACTATTAAAATAATTATTCGTTAACGTATTTAGCTATGATATTCATTAAGCTCATTTTCCCAAGTCGGGACTACAAAAAGTTATTCGTAATATGAGGTTATTCATTTATCGAGGTGTACTTATGATTCTTGGTCTATGTCCCGTGGTGGCAATTTTTGAACAAGCAAAAATCAAATTTGTTCAAAAAAATCACAATTTATTATTTTTATTATCCTCATATTTTATTTAAGATGTTTTCAAATGAAGATAAAATGTATTTGTAAATTATGTATGAACTGATGAGATTGAAATATTGTTTAACTGATTGAAAACGTTGAGTATAGAAAATATTAATTGTGTTGTTATTGTTATTCTCCTCGTATTTTATTGTCATTTTAAATAGAAAATGAATATTTTTAGGTTGAACTTGAAAATAAAATTACGTTATCGGATAATTTTCATGAAACCAAAGTAAAAACTCGAAAACTCGATAATAACCCCAATAATCTTGAAAACTCGATAATAATCTATATAAGCTCGAAAACTCGATAAGCTCGACGACCCGTTAAAAAACTCGATAAGTTCTAATTCGTTAAAATGGGATATGCCCGAAAACTCGAAAACTCGATTATATCGAACTCATTTTTTTTTTGCTCGACTCGACTCGATTAAAAAATGTTCGAACTCGAATTTAATAAGTACAAACTCGACTCGACTCGACTCGACTCGAGTTATATCCCTAAAAACAAAGTACATTACAATATTCCGGTGGTAGTGCAACTGGAAAGTAGGTACACACCACGTCAAAAGAATTATCTAAGTGAGTTAAGTCCGGTCTCGTGATGTCTCAGCCAAGTGGAGATTCGTTTATAATGTTTTTATATTAGAAGTTTATATTCCTGGTTCTTGATGGAGTTTAAATGGTGATCAAATGTTACCGATTTTGAGGTTAATTAGATTTTTTAGCATTCTCTTTGTAGTTATGAAATTTGGATTTAGATCGAGTAATTTATTGGTGTAACTGTAAGTAATATTGGCCAAAATTTTCTATTGGTTAATTGTTGAGTGAATCAGACCACAAGTTCCTTTATGACTCCACTAAAATTATTGTACTACAATATTGAGCATTTTAATTGTTATTTTTCTAGGTTTCTAGAATGTACGACAGTTCATTATTCATTCCCCGTCATAAGTTATAATTATTTGATTTTTTTAGTTTATTTCAATCTTTTTGAACTAGTTAACATGCTGGTCCAAATTGTGGGTCCAGTTTGATGATTTGTGAAGAAATTTAAACTTATGACAAAATTTATATTTGTGATGAAATTGGTAATTGTGACTAAAATTTGAGCTTTAGACTTGAGCAAAAATAACGAAATTTTTCTGCCGCAATTGAACCAATGGCGAAATTTTTTCTAATATAGACAATAGGCTGTTAAAAATGTTAAAATCAAATAACATGTGTGCATTTAAAAAATGTGGCACCTATATATCTACTTATTCTGATCATTTGGAAAGGAAAATATGGAAGAAAAGGCTGAGAAGAAACTGAAAGTTCTGTTCCTTCATGGGTATGGATGCAGTGGTGCATATCTTAAGAAGCGCCTTCAAGTATGGCCTTAAAATGTACTCCAAACCATGGATTTTGTATTCATAGATGCTCCTTTTCCAAAACACAATAAACCATTCCCAGCTTTTTCGTGGTTTAACTCTTCTCGTGAGGTACACAATCATTAATGATCATAACAATTTTTTTTCACTTCCTTTGCCTCATTTGTTGTAGTGCTGATATAAATTTTGCACCCACAAATATTAGGATCCAGTCGAATACGATAGGACGTTAAATGAGTCTATGGCACTCATTGAGGAAACCATGGTAAAGTTTGGACCATTTGATGGGGTTCTAGGCTTCTCCCAGGTAAACTATATATGCTAACTCTTTTTCTAAAATCGTCTCTGTCTGTTATATGATACAACTCATTTTGAACTTACTTGGACAGGGAGCTTATGTAGCAGCTGCTTTACCAATACTACAAGCCCAGGTAAATGGATTAGGACTTATATTTTATTTTCTCTATTGGGTATGACCAATGACATGAATATAAGTGTAGATATAGTAATATAGGCTCACAATAAGCAAACATGCTTGACTAATATTTCTGAATGGATAATAATTGAAGAGATGACTAAAATGAATACATGCTGAATGTTTAAAACAAGAGAAACTAACAACTATAAACCAGGAACTAAATACCTGATTTATCTCCATTACTCTCCTAGATAGACTCAACTACTAAGACCTATTCTAACTGCATACAACCACGTATACACAGCTGATTTATTATTAAAACAGAATTAATCATATTTAGATTAAATTAATATTCCAACAAACTCCCCCTTAATCTAAAATTGATTAAGGTCCTTGACTCCCAGCAGCTGGCGCATCCTTTCAAACTTAACAATTGACATGGGCTTTGTAAGAATATCTGCTCGCTGTGCCTCTATGTTCACATGTCTGATAACTATGGAACCTTTCTCTACACATTCTCGGATGAAGTGGTAGCGCACATCTATGTGTTTACTACGTCCGTGGAACACTGAATTTTTAGCAAGGTCTATAGCAGACCTATTATCAATGTAAAGCACAACTGGTCCAGCTTTGATGTTCATAATCTGACTTAACAAACTGTGTAACCAAATCCCTTGACAGGCCGCAGCCGTGGCTGCCATAAACTCAGCTTCACATGATGACAACGCCACACATCGTTGTTTTTGAGATACCCATGTGATCAATGATTCATCAAGATAAAAAGCCATACCTCCTGTTGATTTCCTGTCCACAATGTCGCCTGCAAGATCACTTTCAGAGAAGCCAGAAAGCATATAGTCACCACGACCTCGAGCATACACAGTCCATAGTTTAACGTCCCTTTCACGTACCTCATAATTCTTTTTACAGCGTTCAGATGCAACACAGTAGGTCTCTCCATGAATCTACTCACCAAGCCTACTGCATACGCAATGTCAGGGCGCGTATGCACCAAGTACCTCAAACCACCCACCATACTCTTAAAATCCGTAGAATTTACAGCTTCACCTTTCTCATCCTTGTGTAGTTGAATCTTTGGTTCCATCGGGTACTTGGCTGAGTTGCACTCTGTTAAGCCAGCCTTCTCCAACACTTTTCTAGCGTACGCCGTCTGTTTTAACTCGATATGCCCTGCTCCTTGGTTTACTTCAATACCAAGATAATAACTCAGTTGTCCAAGATCTGACATCTCGAATTCTTTACTCATCTGTGCCTTGAACTGAACAATGTTGGTTACATTCGTGCCCGTGATGATCAAGTCGTCTACATATACATCTATAATCAAAGTTTCATCATCCTCCTTTTTAGTATACACAGCATGTTCCAACGGGCATTTGATAAACCCAAGTTTTTCCAGACACTTATTCAGTTGATTGTACCAAGCTCGAGGAGCTTGTCGAAGCCCGTACAGTGCTTTAAACAACCTGTAGACCTTTTGCTCTTCCCCTTGCTTCTCATAACCTTCTGGTTGCTGGACATATACCTCCTCATATAGTTGACCATTTAAGAACGCTGATTTAATGTCCAAATGATGAACTTCCCAAGAATTTTGGGCAGCCAATGCTAGAAGTAGTCGTACTGTTTCCATCCTTGTTACTGGGGCAAAAGCTTGTTCGAAATCAATACCACATTTCTGTACATATCCCTTGGCGACGAGTCTTGCCTTATGCTTCAAAATCTTCCCATCGGTGTCCTTTTTTACTTTGTAAACCCACTTCAAAGCAATCGACTTATGACCAGGTGGCAAGTTTGTCAATTCCCAGGTTCTATTTCTCTCTATAGCTTCAATTTCACAGTCCATGGCCTGTCTCCAGCAACTTTCTTTTATTGCTTCTGCGAAATGTACTGGTTCATCAATCCCAGCTAACAACAACTCGTCAGCTAAGTCATCATCCAGTTCCTGCTGCTCAGTTTCGTTGTATATGTCCTGAAGTAGCCCGTAACGATGAGGTGACTCACTACCATCATAGGCATCTTCATTTAGAGTTTCTGTGGTGCTGTAACGAGACTGAGGAGTCTGTGAGGTATGTGACTGAGGTGACTCTGCTTCACCTGATTCAGAAGAATGATTGTTTGACCAGTTTTCATCTCCCATATTTTGCACTCGAGGAGTGCCTTGATCACTCGATATTTCTTCGTCCTGAGTTTCTTCACCGAATACCCCTGCCACAGTGAACGATGTCGACACCTGTGTATCATCTTTAGTTGCATTATTCCAATTCCATCCCTTTGCTTCATCGAACACGACGTCCCGGCTAATGTGCACACGCCCAGTGTCGGGATTTAACAAACGGTAAGCCTTTGTACCTGCTTCTCGTCCAAGATGAACAACACGAACACTTCTGTCATCCAATTTAGTTGTATGCACACTTGGTACTTTCATATAAGCAATGCAGCCAAAGACCTTGAGATATTCCACCTGTGGCTTTTTCTTTGACCATGACTCATAAGGCGTTGCACCTTCAACTGCTCGAGTTGGCACTCGGTTTAACAAATAAACGGCGTGCCTTATTGCTTCTCCCCACATATACATAGGCATGTTTCTTTCTTTCAGTAGACTCCTCCCCATGGCAACCACAGTTCTGTTGCGTCACTCCACAACTCCGTTCTGTTGTGGAGTGTATGGAGCTGTAAAGTGGCGAGCAATACCCATATCGTTACAAAAACTTGCAAAGGCCTTCGAGCAGAATTCTCCTCCTCTATCAGTGCGAAGAACTTTAATAGTCTGGTTTGATTCCTTTTCCACCAATACTTTAAATGTCTTAAAATATGTCAGTGCTTCATCCTTTGTCCTGAGCATATAAACCCACATTGCACGACTAAAATCGTCAACAAACAATAGAAAATACTTGTTACCAGCTGGTGTTGGTGGAGAGATAGGGCCACAGATGTCTCCATGGATGAGTTCCAGCCGTTCCTTGGCACTAAAGACAGACTGTGTGGGAAACGGGCATCGCGCCTGTTTAGACATCAAGCATCCCTTACACACTTCCTTTGGGTGTGTAAAAGTGGGCAAACCATGTACCATTCGATTCTTGGACATCAGGTTCATAGAGTTAAAATTCACATGACCAAGCCATGCATGCCAAAGCAAGGTCAAATCATCTGCTTTTGTTAACAAACACATTCCACTAGTATCCTTTGTTAAAACCTTGTATAATCTATTTGATGCACGCTTCACTTTCATTATCATGGTATTTTTCTCATTATAAATCCACAAAAAATCTCCCTTAATAATCACTTTACTACCACCTTCAGACAATTGGCCCAATGAAATTATATTATTGCATAGACTTGGAATAAAGTATACCTCTTTGAGAGTACATTCCTTGCCATCCTGAGTTGTAAGATTGATTGATCCTTTCCCATGTATTTCAACTGTGGATCCATCTCCAAACTTGACTCTACCTCTCGCTCCTTCATCCAGTTTAGTGAACTTGTGACGGTAACCGGTCATGTGGTTACTAGCCCCATTATCGAGATACCACACACTTGTGTCCCTTTGTCCTTCGAATCCAGCTTTGTTCAATTTTGGACTTACTCCCCTTCATGGAGCAAAATCATCTCATCCTTGACACCATGACATTCTGCCAGCAAAAGAGTGGGTTCATCATCATTTACATAGGCCAAATTTGCCTCATGTGTTTGCTCCTTTTCTCTCCTGGGTTTACGACACTCCGCAGCATAGTGTCCGTAAGCACTGCAATTAAAACAGCGTATGTTGTTTCTGTCACGACCACCTCTAGAGAAGTCTCTTCCCTTTGTTACATCTCTTCCCCGTGAGCTACCTCTGTTCGCTCGCTTCACCCACTCATCCCGAGTGAGTAATAGTTGGCCTTCCTTATTCTCCCTTTTCACCCATTCTTCTTCGGTGAGAAGTAGCTGTTGATCACTGCTCTCATTTTTCCCACGTACTCTTTCTTCATGGGCCTTAAGAGAGCCCACTGTCTCCTCAACAAACATTTGCTCCAGGTTCCCGAACTGCTCAATAGCTGAAGCTATCTGTAAGAATCTGGTGGGTACAGCTCGCAGAATTTTCTTGACCACGTATTCTTCTTCAATCTCCTCTCCCAACGTACGTATATTGGCTACTAAGCCGTTCAGCCTCATGCAGAAATCGTCAAGTTGCTCAGTGTCCTTCATAGTGAGGGCTTCAAACTCTGATTTAAGAGTCTGAACCTTCGCTTTTTTTACTTTATCTGCACCCAGATGTACTGTCTTGATGGCATCCCACGCCTCCTTTGAGGTTTTCTTGTCTGCAATTGACAACAACAGGTCCTCAGCAATTCCCTGGTAGATTATGGCCATTGCACGTTTATCTACCTTATCCTCGACAACTGCTGTAGCTTCTTTAGGTTCTATAGCATCCCACATGCCGTGGGCTTGCATGAAAACCTTCATTTTTAGTGACCATGCTGTGTAGTTCGTTTTGTTGAGCATCGGAAAACTTAAACCAAATGAGCCCTCCTTTCCCTTGTTAGTTTCCATGAGTGTACAGACAGATTGTATGTATCAAGCTCTGATACCAAATATAAGTGTAGATATAGTAATATAGACTCACAATAAGCAAACGTGCTTGACTAATATTTCTGAATGGATAATAATTGAAGAGATGACTAAAATGAATAGATGCTGAATGTTTAAAACAAGAGAAACTAGCAACTATAAACCAGGAACTAAATACTTGATCTCCATTACTCTCCTAGATAGACTCAACTACTAAGACCTATTCTAACTGCACGTATACACAGCTGATTTATTATTAAAACAAAATTAATCATATTTAGATTAAATTAATATTCCAACAATGAACTTATATGCAAAGTTTTTCTAGTGAGACTCGACACCTTCACCTCTTGTTTCTCGATCTATCACATTTGTGTGATGAAAGTCATTAATATTTTGCATGTTAGGGTATGGCTCTAACTAAAGTTGAAGCGATAAAATTTGTCGTGGTGATATCTGGAGGTAAGTTAGGAGGCTCCAAGGTTCCAGCTCCCACGCTAGCCAAAAATGCATTCACCACTCTGACTGAGATTCCCTCACTCCACTGCTTTGGTACTCTATTCTTCTCAGTCTTAAATGTTTACAAACAACCATCTTACATGTACACCAAAAAATAACTTAGCTATTCGTTCTCTGAAATGTACACAGGAGAGAATGACTCATTTGCAAAGTTACCAGCAATTGAACTTTTGGGGTCGTTTGTTGATCCTTTTGTAATTTTTCACTCAGGGGGTCACGAGGTACCTAAATTAGGTAAGAGGTTTATATCTATCCTCGTGACAAATGACTGTCCTTTCATTGATCTTGCTCTACTTTATGAATTTGTTTTTCAACAAATATTTGAGAGTATTAAAAGATTGTCTTTTTGCCTTCAGATGAAGAAGGTTTGAAGGTGATGATAAGTTTTGTCAATAAGATTCAAGCCACGGTTTCAGCCCATGGACTCCGGTCACTTCTGTAGCTAAATCAATAACTGATCAGGAAATGTTACTTACATGTACTACTTGTATGTAAGAAAACTGTGTTATTGCTATTATGAAATAACTAAATAAGTGATGTGAATCCCAATTTTCAATCGAATTACGATAACAACTTAATTGAAGAAGACAAAACTATTTAATGAATTTATTCTAGTGCCAATAGACCAGTCATGTTTTGTGTTTAGCTAACGTGGAATGTGAGCTGTTGTGCTGAGTCAAATAAAGCCAATGAATGCAGATGGAGTCTTGGGACCATTGCTGTATTTGCTGGCATTCTAGTTTGTTATGGTGTGAGGATATTGTAGTATTTTATTTTCAGTAGTACGTTAGTAGTGTTAACTTTTGTAGTATTCTGATATAAGGACATGTAGTGTAGATGACCACAACAGGGTGAGTATTATGCAATTGAGTGAATGCATTTGAACTTCCTCACATTCTCTCTTTACTTTTCTTGCTGTAGTGTTTGTTGCTAATCTCCATAAAAGTTTTTATGGTATCAGAGCTAGCAACAGATAATAATAAACAGTGAAGAGGTTGAATATAAAAAGATCTAATATATCTTATAGCCTGTTACTCTATTCTCTGTCATTCTTGAGTGTGTAACATGTCTAGTCTATACACTTATTTTTCAGAGTTTCTTTAATTGCTACTAGTAGGGTTTCTGCTACAGATCTTCAGAATCCTTTATTCACTCACCCATCCGATGGCCCATTATCTGTGAGTGTGACTAAACTGCAGGGGGCTAGTGATTATAGGACTTGGAAAAGGTCATTTGAAATATAGTTGTAAGCAAAGAGGAAGTCGAGGTTTGTAGATGGGTCCATTGCAAGAAGCACTACAAATGCATTCGAATAGTCTTAGTCAGTTCTTAATGGGACTCAGTGATGTTTTCACTAGTATCCGTGGTCAAATGCTAATGATGAATCTATTTCCCACTCTTAGTCAAGCTTATTCCCTGTTACTGCAAGAAATCCATCGTACTTCTCTTATTGTCTCAACTGTTTATTTAGTGGCAATGAATGTGAAATCTGCTGGAAAATTAAAGCAATTTGGTCATTTCTCTATCAAAAAGCCCTCAGAAGCTGCTGAATATTGTGATTACTATCACAATCCGGGGCATAGTCAAGAGAAGCGCTTCTTTCTACATGAATATCCAGATTGGCACCACCTGTGTGGTAAACCTAAACCAAAGTTGAGGCCAAAGAAAGCTGCTCAGGTGACATCTCAAAGTTCTTCTAGGACTACAGTCATCGATAGTACTGATATTTCTGGTGCTGAATCATGCACTAGCACTTTCTCTGATGCTCAGTATGAGCAGATTGCAAAAATGATTCAGCATAGCATGAAAGCCTTTGGTGACACTTGAAATAATTCTCTATCTCATCCGCCAAGTAAGATTAATAGTGTCTCTCTTTCATATAATGCATATAGCGTTCACTCTACATCTTGAAGAAAATGGATATTGGATTCAGGAGCTACTGACTATATAGTATTCAATGTTTATCTTCTTCATAATGTAAAACTAATCAACTCTATTCTTCATCTACCAAATAGTTCTACTGTACCCATAACTCATATTGACAATGTTACATTAACAACTAATGTCACTTTGTTCAATGTTCCGTGTGTTCCATCCTTTCACTGCAATCTTATTTCAATAACCAAACTTACTTCAGACAATCATATCTCTGTTATGTTTTCAAACACCAATTGTCTCATATAGGACCTTTCCCAGAAGCAGACGGTAGAGATTGGTAAAGCAGATTAAGGTCTTTACAATCTTCACTTGTCTTCACCTGATGTTGCTTCTTTTGTTCTGCACCTTTGTTCTAGAGTGCACACTGTTCCTTCCGTTGAAGCTCAGATCTGGTATTCTAGACTTGGGCACCCTGCTGCTATATTGTTAAATAAATTGTCTGTTATTCTTTCTATTGACCAGTCTTTGTTCACCACTAGTGATGTATGTTTGTTAGCTAAACATTCGCGATTACCATTTCATGATAATACATCTTCTAATTTTGAGTTGTTTGATCTTATACATTGTGACTTATGGGGTCCTTACCAACATCACACTCATGGTCATTGTAATCATTTTTTTACAATTGTTGAAGAATGTTCTAAATGTACTTGGGTATATCTTTTGTCAGACAAGTCTCAAGTGTCATTGTTGTTGCAAAATTTTATCACTCTTATCAAAACTCAGTTTGATATCACCATTAAAATAGTTAGATCAGATAAATGATCTGAATTTATTAATCAGTCTTTACGACAATATTTTTACTCTGTTGGCATTGTCCATCAAACCTCATGTCCTTACACCCCTCAACAAAATGGGGTGGCAGAGAGGAAACATAAGCACATTTTAAATGTTGCTAGAACTTTAATGATTCAATCTTATTTTCCTAAGTCACCTTATGAAATGCTATTTGGTATAGTTCTTGATTATACTTAACTCAAAGTATTTGGATGGCTTTGTTATATAGTATATGTAAACTCTCCTCCTAATAAATTTAATCCTAGAGGTCTCAAATATGTGTTTCTGGGTTATCCGTTTGGTAAGAAAGGGTATAGGGTTATGCATCTTGCTACTAAGAAATGTTACATCTCATGAGATGTTATATTTGTCGAAAATTTGTTCCCTTTTTCTGATCTCTTTGAAAATAATATTTCTTCTACTCCTCTGTTTCCTGCTGATCTTTCCTATACAGATACACCAGTTCAGTTTCCTTTTGTTACACTTGAACATTCTTCTCACATTGATATTTGTTCTTGTCCTACTGTTCCAGTTCAGTCTTCCACCTCTGCTGATAATACTCACTCTTCTAGACCTATTAGAAATAGAAGTGTTCCAGCTGAATTTAGGGATTTTACAGGTTTACCAGTAACTTTAAATTCTATCCCAGAGGCTACAACTTCTTTTTATATATGTCTTCATCCCTTTCACAAGTATGTATCTTATCATATTTTTACTCCCTCATATCACAAATTCTTGGCCAATATCACCAACATTTATATACCATACACTTATAAACAAGCCGTAGTACATAAACCTTGGGCAGATGCAATGCTTTCTGAAATCAATGCTCTTGAGGCCAACCACACTTGAGACATTATTCCTAAACCTCAAAATAAGAACATTATAGACTATAAATGGATTTTTAAGGTTAAATATACAGTTATTGGCCAAGTTGATAAGTATAAAGCCCGTCTTGTGGCTAAAAGGTTTACTCAAATCATAAGAGTTGATTACTTTGAAACTTATGAACCAGTTGCGAAAATGACAACAATTAGGGTTGTTCCAGCCTTGGCTGCCAAATATAATTGGCATATCCATCAGATCGATGTCAATAATGCATTTCTTCATGGTGTCTTTCCTGAAGAAATCTATATGAAATTACCTCTCGGGTTTCAGTGTTTATGTACTTCTGGTGTTTAGTTCTGTCCTGGTGTAGAATTGGTCTGTCGATTGCGGAAGTCTATATTTGGACTTAAGCAGGCTCCTCGTGTCTGGAATAAGAAACTTGAAGAAGCTCTACTGAAATTTAGTTTTCTACAAGCAGCCCGTGATCACAGTATTTTCACCCTCAAGCATGGTACTCAATTCATGGTGGTTATAGTGTACGTGGACGATATTTTACTCACTGGAAATTCCTCTGTATTAATCACTCAAGTCAAAATTTTCTTACATTCTAAGTTTAAAATCAAAATCTCGGGGCTCATGAAATATTTCTTAGGACTTGAACTAGCTCATTCTACATCTGACATCTTTCTTATTCAACGAAAGTACGCTTTAGACATTCTTGCAGACATTGGTAAGACTGGGGTGTGGTTCCTATTGAGCAGAATCACAAACTTATCGAGAACACTTCTTCCCCTTTAACAACTGGTGATACTGCTATGTACAGGAGGCTAGTTGGTCATCTTCTCTATTTAACAATCACTAGAGCTGATTTGTCATATGATGTTTATCTATTGTCTCGTGTCATTTCTTCTCCCCGTCAAGATCATTTGCAAGCTGCATATAAGATGATTAAGTACCTTAAATGCACTGCTGGTCAAGGCTCTTCTTTGGTGCTGATCATTCCCTCCAATTAACTGCATAGAGTGATTTTGATTGGGGTGGTTGTGTTGAGTCTTGTCGTCCGCTAACTGGTTATTGTATCATGTTAGGTTCATCTTTAGTTTCTTAGAAATGCAAGAAATAATCCACTGTCTCTCGATCATATGCTGAGTCTAAATATCGTGCCATAGATGATACATGTTGTGAGGTTATTTGGCCGGTATCTCTTTTACAGGCTCTTCACTCCCCTCCTTCCACACCTATTTCTCTTTATTGTGACAACAATTCGGCTATGCATATAGCCCGAAATCCTGTTTTTCATGAACAGACAAAACATATTGACATATATTATCACTTTGTTTGTGATAAGTTTCAATCTGCCTTGATTTCTCCTGCTTATATTTCCACCAAAAATCAACCAACATATATGTTTACTAAAGCCCTGCCTTCGTATCAACTGACATTTCTTCAGTCCAAGATATGTGTTCTTAATATTTTCTCCCTTCCTATCTTGAGGGGGGATGTTACACATAGTACTGCTCCAGCTAAACAACACAATGATGAGGCTGTTAACTCTACAGGTGTCAAGGATGCCGAGGTGGCAAGTTAGTTAGTGGATAGACAGCCTGTCTAAGTTTTTTAGATCTATATGTACCCCTATTCATTTTTTTACTTATTGATTAAGATAGTATTTTAGATTTATGGTTGTAATCTCTTATTCTTCTTCAATATGTAAGCGTCATGTGTTCTTAATTCCATTATTGGAGATATAGATAAACTTCGTATTATTTAGTTTATAATTGTGTCACAACCAAGACTAGCCTGGATCCATTGTGATGGACTACCAATCTGTTTAGACTCTACTGCTATACAGAGATATTCTCCAGATATGTTGGGATGCTCTTCTGATATATTGTGCTGATTTGTTGGGATACTCTTCTGGTACTGTTACTAACCCTCATCCATCTACCTTAACTCAAACAGACATAACTTCTACATCACATCCTTCATAACCACGATCACATATTATCTCTCAATGGCTTTAAGATGCCCAAGCTCAACCCATTACGATGAATGACCTCTTGGTTGATCTACTTTCTGGACTTGCCAACATCACACAACAGCATGTCTAATCAGGACTATCAAGCCATATTGCTATCTTATAAAATAGATGTTGAAGAGCAGCAATAAAAGATTGTGAATGAAGCTGAGCAGGATGGAACTGTGGATGCTTGGTTAAGCAAGGACTTTAGCTTGAGCATGGATGAGGTCTTGGCAAGATTTAGAGAAGAGTGTGTCACAATACTGGGAAGCAATGCCAAGGCCCTCACTCCACAAGAAGTATATGATATTGTGACAGAAGTCTATAAAGCTCAACTAAAAGCTTTTCATCTCATGGGTAAAGCTCTACAACAGACTCTGGACAACCATCAAGACAGAATAAGAAGGATGGTAAAGAAGAATTGGATGACCTTGTGCCTACTCAGGTTCAGATCAAGAACAAGTTTAAGACATTTGTTGATCAAATGGCAAGGTTTGACATGACTAGTATGGAGCAAAGCATTAAGAATCTCAAACAGTCCTTTGTTGCTCTCCATGAAGTTGTGTAGAATCACATAACTAGTACTAATGAGACAAGGCTCAAACTGGATCAACTGTATCAGGTTAGGTATACACCTTCAGCTCTTTTAATGGAAGGCATCAAGGAATCTGTACAAGCTACATTTGGTGCTCTTGTCTCCTAAAGCTCTCAATCACCAGTGTCAACATCTACAAACTTACAAATTTAAGCTCTTCAATCTCAAGTTTCCATCTTACAGTCTTCAAATGATTCATTGACAGCTCAAGTTTCTCAACTCACAGCTTTGGTACAAAGTCAACAGGTCCAAACATTGGTAGACTCCCATAAGCATCTTCAAATGCAAAACTTAATCTCTTTGGGAGATATCACGGGTGCTCTAAATATTCCATTGTCTGTAATTCCAGAAGCTGTTAGACCTGAAATACCTACACCTCTCATCTTGCTAGCTAACAAGACTAAGGGGGAGATAAAGACTAGGTTACTAAGATCATCTGTCCAAGCTCAAAAGGCAAATCCAAGGAAACTGAACAGCAAGTTGATGTTGGAATGGAGAGGCTACTAAAAGTAGTTGGGAGACCTAGTCTAAGTAGAGAATTTGATGAATTGCTAAAGGATCTCAGGGCTTCTCTAAACAACAACTTCTTCACATATAAAAAGGCCTTGGACAAGACAATCAATTTCATAAGGGTAATCTTAGTGACAAATGACAACTTTCAGGAGAAAAGGATTTTTGTCAATATAAATGACTCTGGTGTGGATAGGTGTATACATGTGTCCCTTAATTATCTCATAACAAGAAGGACATCTGAATTGGACATTCTGATCAATAAAGTCAATAGAGTGATTCATGAAGACACTCTCTTGCTAAATGAATTGAAGAAGGCTCAAGTAGCTGCTTTTCCAGAATCATATTTACAACCAAGCAAGGGAATGGTATACATCTGTTCAACCATCAAACATTGCAAATATTTCCAAATTCCTAAGTAATGTGTCATGGAAAACAAGAAGCTGATAATGACTTTGGAGACAGACTTGAAGACAAAGCAATACAAGACTGTTGAAGATGAAGATATGATCAAGTTGCTGGGGAGATATCTGAAAGATGCTGAAACCAAGTTGCCCAAAACTCAAATCAATACTAATGGTGACTTGGATGATGATGAGCAGAAGAAAGATGATCAAAAACTTTCTGGCTCAAATCCAAGTCAACCTTCAAAGGCAACTGGCAGCAAAGGAGAAGAAAAGAAAAGGGAGGACAAAAAGAAGGGTGATGAAAGAAGAAGGAAGATGGTGAAGGATCTAAGAAAAATGTCCTACCAATCCAAATCCAACATGCTCAAAACACTAAACCTACAAGCTCAAACATTCAACTACCCTTGACCTCCAAGCCTAAACTTATATATAAACAAATTGCAGACACTCTACTTAAAATACCAATCACCTCTAGCCAAACCACTCTAAAAAATCTCAAACCTACCTTAATTTAAGCCACCTATTAAAATTCATTTCAAAACTGTTGGGAGAAAACCAAAGAAGCTGCAAGTTGAAGAGAGGTTCATCTGGAATTGCTTTGATCAGACTGATTTTCTACCACTATATTGGTGCATCACAGATGATGACTACTTTCAACAATCAGCTGAAGAAATGGTCAAATTTTGGGTTGTATCATTGAGGGAAGTCAAAATTTATTATCATGATGGCTCTTACACCTTACTTGGAAGGGATTTAATAGACGCACTTTCAACCACAGAAATCAAGAGGGTGATTAGCTTGATGAAGGATAAGGACACTAGTGTAAGAGCATGGAGGGCTGTGTTGCGTGTATGGGTGAAAGTAAGAGATGAAAGAAGAGCAAAAATAAAGGCTGGAAAGGATGAAAGGGATAGGAAATATGCATAAGAAATTGCACTCTTTGAAAAAAGATCAAATGAGCTCAAGGCAAAGGAGATGAGCAGAATCTCCAAGGATGAACATTTTCTGAACATAAAAGTTTGCAGATTTTCAAGATTCAGAGTTAATTACTTGAATGGATATTCATTAGATGATTGGCTCAAGCTTGTGGAAGCTCTTAGAGGGACACAAATAATAAGGGAACTTCAAGTACTTGTAGATCTAAAGGACCTCATTAGATAGGAATTAAGCTATGAGAATTTTGCGTGATGAATATACATATCAAACTCATGTAATCAAGTAGTATATAAAAGTTGTAATTGTGCTCTGTCAATTTTATGTAATCTTTTATTATTTTATTGTAACTTAGGGTTAGTCTTGTAACCAGGCATGAATTTTTGGTAAGCAATCTTCTCACAAATTGGGGGAGATTTTTGTGCAAGACATGCCTGTACTATAACAAGACTAAGTCACATTGACAACCCTAAGATTTAGTTGTATGATAGTCTAAATCTGTATTTTGTATTGTGTTACTTGAGTCTGTAAAAATGTTAAAGATCAGACTGGAGTATTTTTCTGTAAATAGTCTTAAGCCTAAGAATAAACTCTGAAAGAAGATCAACAAGATTATGCCTCAGAGAAAAGGTGAAGAAGCTTGGAGTTGAATAAATCAGTTTTAGAAAAAATGTTCTAAGTCAAGATATCTACAAGTCACAGATCAAGTCATATAGAGAAGTCATTCGAGAACTCCAGAATGACTTATCGAGAAGTCCAAAATGGCTTATAGAGAAGTCTCAGAGATATCGACAAGTCAAATGAAGATATGAAGATTGGAGATATCGACAAGTCATTTCTGCATATAGAGAACTAAGAGATATAGACAAGGCAAATAGAAATATGAAGATTGTAGATATCGACAAGTCATTTTTGCATATATAGAACTAAGAGATATTGACAAGGTAAATGGAGATATGAATATTGGAGATATCGACAAGTCAATTTCTCATTAGAGATCTCGGAGATATCAACAAGTCAAAATGCATATAGAGATCTCAGAAATATCGACAAGTCAAAATGCATATAGAGATCTCAGAGATATCGACAAGTCATTTCTACATGCAAAGATTTGGAGACCTCGACAAGCCAAGTTCACTTATAGAGAACTCAGAGATCTCGACAAGTCAAAGACACTTATAGAGAACTCAGAGACCTCAACAAGTCAAAACACTTATAGAGAACTCAGAGATCTCGATAAGCCATTAAACTTATCGATATGTCAATTCTCTGTACAACAAACTGGAGATCTCGATATGAACCTCAAGTACAAAATCCAGACAAGTTAAATATTCAAGATTATCAATCAACAAACGATCTAATCACTTAGATTGAAAAGTCTACAAAAGAAGTTTGAAGAGTGCAAGATCAAAGGCCAAGATTAACTGACAAAGGAAAGTCAAAGACCTACAAAAATTCACTAAGACAGAAATGGAAAGCTTTAGAGATAACTTAAAGTAGGGTTTAGTACATCTTATTGCATGTTGTGTAAACTTGTGTTTACTAATCTATAAAGTAAACACTGGTCCTTTGTCTTAGTAGTAACAAACAGATCTAGAATTTTCTTGTAACTCTCTCAAGAAAGAAGATGAGTTCTTTACGTACAAAGAACCCAGGATTGTAGCAAGACATACTTAATTTTAATACAAATTTAAGTGAGTTTTGAAAATACTGTGTTTATTGTGCATGCTTTGTTTATTCTGTTAAACATAATATCTCTACAAATTAGACAGCTTTGTTCACCATTCCAAACAGTTATAAAAAGGCTTAAAAATATCCAAAAGACATTCACCCCCTGTGTCATATTCAATATCTAACAGTATTATTGATAATTATTTGAATTAATAATACAAGTTGGGACGTGGGTTTTTCCGCGTCATATATTGTTTGTGTGTGTTTTGCATTGTTTATTTGGTTCTATATTTGTGTGTATTCCCCCTAACAAAGTAAGACAACCCCTTACTATTTAAAACAATTATATAACCATGCGGAGAAAGGACCTAAGTTCAAAATGTGTGTAATTATATATAAATTTTTGCTTTTTCACTTCTTTGAATGTGAATATAGATCGCTCCATCAATATTGTAAACCACATCTTTAAACACAACAACAACAACAAAATGTGAATATATATAGGCATATTAGCCTAAAACCCATAAAGGTGAACAACCAAAATGTCAATTATCTATTTATGTTTTATACAAAGATTAAAGTTGATAATCGCATACGCAAAATAAAACTTCAAGACCCAAATGTGATAGACCCTATAATTTTAAAACTTATTTGGGATGCGAGATAGTTTCAATGAACTGGTGAATTATTAAAGAATGGTCCCGGATCACTTCAAAGATTAAGAAATAGTGGAACTCAAGATAGTGATGAAAAAATCTAGGTCAACACAGACATGAGTATCATATGAAACCATCGAATGAAGTGGACGTGGATGGTAGGGACGAGATGTATGGAAAGTGAAATAATTTTTTTTGATAGTAAAAAAGATGGTCTTACAATAATTACTTATTTCCACCCTCTGTTTATGGCTCTTCAATATCATTTTATTGTTCACACTAGGTAAGATGGATATTATGGGGAGTATATATTATATGAGTCATAATAAGCCGATTAAAATACGATCAAATGTCAATCCAAGGAATTTATGGTTCGTCCACATGAAGACATGTTAACATTATTTACTTACAACCTTACATATGATGCACACAATTTTTAAAATTTTAAACTATTAAATAAGTTCACTTATTATACACTCCATATCAAACAAAAAAAAAGAAGCATTTCAACAAAAATCTCATAATGAGGTCTCACACTACTATAATGGTTCAATTATTTATACACTTTGATTCAAGTGTAACCATATATATTACGATAACAGGTTACCTTAACCACATAACCTAATATACTTAACAATTTTATTATTGTAATATGTTTTTTATGACTAAATCCATATCACGTCACTTTACATGCACACTTTACATGCACACTATACTCCACAAAAATTAATCTATTCTTATCTATTAAATAACTTCTTCTTGCGTATGACTATTAACAAAAAAAACATTTTTATAAAATCTGTAATATAGTAGAACCAACACTACTCTTTATACCTACACATACACCATAACCGAATACATGCATACCAAAATCATGAAAAATTGGAGATAACACTATTTTACAAAAATATACAAACCGCGATTAAAATGTCACAAACTCGAACTCAGTTTTTGATATAAAAAAAACAACATTGCCACAAAATACCAACTAACTAAACTAGATCTAGAGATGTTCAAAAAATCCGATCCGATCCGTAAAGAAGCCCAAAAAGAAAGATCTGAAAAAAAGCCCGACCCGGTTCAACCTTAACTGCAATAAAATATTATCAACTATTACTACATGTGCCATTTATGATTATTTACCAAACTACAATCCGTACCCCCAATTATATATTTAAAGTACAACACTTACCACCCAAACATATAGCCTCGCCGCATAATACGGGCAAACAATTACTAGTTATATGTTATTATTATTAATAAAAACCAAACTTAACTTAGTTTTCTTCTTCTTTTTAATAAACTATTCACAATATATAATATTAATACATATATATTCATTTTGAAATTAAAAAGGACCCATTGAATTTTATAAAAATCAAATTTGACAGGTAAGAGAAGGATACTTTTGATTTATTTACTAATAATTTTTAGTATAAATATTAATATCCAGCTAAAATCAAGAATATTTCAATTTTTTTTGAAATATGATCATAAAGTTCATGAAATTTTGTATCAATCCCACAAATTCTACATGTTCAACAAAATATAGCAATATGTTTTTTACAAAACATTTGTTATTCATTGTGTTAATAAAAATCTCCTAAAATTTGAAGTACTTGCACTCAATTTCGTTTGATGGAGTAGATGTTTTGTTAGGACGGGGACTCTGTCACTAATAGGAAAGGACCACCTCATAGTACCAAAGGATTTTGTTTATTTGACTATTTTGTTTGAAAATTACTACCATTAATTGACATATGATATATTTTAATATTTTTTTAAAAAAATTAATTTAAATTTGAGATTAAAGAGTAATATTTATAAATGCTTAATATACTTTTTTCACAATTATAATATTATTTTTTTTGATCTTTTTCAAAAATATAATATATATTTCTTTTTTTTGAAATATGTTGAAAATTATAGATTTTATCTATGAATTTGTTCAAATTTTAGAGAATTTGTTCATAACTTTGAGTTTTCCAAGTTTTTAACCAGTTTTTTAAGAAATCCGAATAAAATTAGGAGTAGATGGACTTCATGTCTCGATTAACTTAGATTCTGGTTTTTTTTATATCGAAGTTAAATTTGAGCTTTTCTTGTTTTCTCGTATATGTTTAGGATTTCATTAATAAATACGTCTTGTCTAGGATTACGAATTAGGCCAAACTTTTTCTAGATGAAACTTTTTCTAAATTGAATTAGACATTTTTTTTCGAATCCTTTATCATTTTTAGCAAGAACTACTATATGTAATATTTAAATTTACATTTATTGTTGGAATGTGATATTGGGATAATCATTTTTAAGAAGGAAATTATTTAATATTGTGCACGCGAAAATTATAATATATCAAATCATCCATATATAAAAAAAGCGTTGAAATTATTAACATTTAAATCCTAAATCCGCATGTGCCAAATCTTAAAGTCATAGATCAAAAACTGAAAAAATTTAATAAACTCTAAAAAGCAAATACAAATGTTTCAAAACAATATGAATATGAGATCTAATAATGTACATCGAAATTAAAGAAACATGGTTATATTTTTAATAGATTGTTACTTAAATGACAAAAAAGTAGGTTCGGTCTAATAAAGGGTTGTAATAATTGTATAAAAGTGTAATTAGATTCATCGTTAAATTCGCTCGTAGTGAAAGCCAATTGTATTCATTTTTCGAAAATCCTTTTAATGATACTTTAAGAAAATTGAACGAAACATTTAATTTGAGGGAAAAATTACCTAAAAAATCATTATATGTTATTATCGTTGATATAAATCAAACTTGACTTAATTTTCATCCTTCTTAATAAAAAAAAAATCTTCAAAAAATTAAAATATATTAAGTGTTTTTTTTTGAAAAATTACATTTTATGTATCCGAAAAATATTTTTATAGAAGTAAAGTAATATCTTAGATATTGTCAAAAAAAGTAATATCTCACATATTATTCATTCCCGTTCTTTTCTTTTCATCCATTTTTAAGAAAATGCACCGTCCCAATGTCTCTCTTGGGCCCTCATCCTACAACAATACCTATATATACCCCAGCTCACTTCTCTATCTCTAGCTCATTTCATTTCTTTCTGTATCATCAGTTCTTTAATCATTCATTCTTTATTTTAATTGTTTTAAAAATCTCAATTGTTGTTTGTTTTAATGGCAGACTCAAACCCTTTTAGTCTTGAAAACCTGCTTTATACTGAAACGGATAGTCTGCATTTTGATGACCTTGAGGCGATGATCTTAACCATTTTATAGATTCTGATAATTTGGTGGACAATGGATCAGAGCCGTTGATTGATCTTATTCCACTACAGAGTGATCAAGTTGTGTCTTCTTTGTTTGACAAAGAAAAAGATTTTTTTTCCCAGCTAGTGATTATTTAAAATGATTGGCTAATGAGGAACTTGAATTATGTATTGTTAGAGAAGAAGCTGTTGATTGGATATATAATGTTGTCTTTGTGTCTCGAGTTTTGTTGATATTTAAATTGAGTAAAAAATATCTTGGGTTTTTGTTGAATTTTTTGGTGTTTGGAAGAAAAAGGTGGTGGATTTTATACCCATTTAGTCACCATTGTTGTTTGATTAATGCTTTACATGAATTTATAATATTTATTGAATTTTTAGCGTACGCCTTGTGAATGATGCCTAATTAGAAGTGATGCCTATTGGATGTAAACAAAATATATAAAACACAAGAAATAGCAAACTACCAGTTTTGATATTACTAAGAATAAAGTTTACAGATTGAAGAGTTAAAGACTCACTGAACAAGAAAACTAGTTTAAAAAAAGGTGCTAACTAAGAAATAGGAACTAACACCTGATTTATCTCCACGACTATTCTAAAAGAACTAAGAATCCTAGACTTATTCAAACTGTATAAAGACTCTGCAACAGCTGACTTATTCAACTCAGACCAAATGAGCAAATGACTATTGTTTAGATTAATAAATATTCCAACAAATTCCCCCTTAATCTAAACGTGATTGAGATCCCCAACACCCAACAGCTTTCGCATCCTTTCGAACTTAACCACAGACAAGGCTTTTGTCAATACATCTGCTTTCTGCTGTTCAGTACACACATGCTTAATGATGATCAACCCTTGTTCAACACACTCCCGAATAAAAATGATATCTAACGTCTATATGCTTGTTGTGCCCATGAAAAACCGGGTTCCTTCCCAGATCAATTGCTGATCGATTGTCAATATAAATGACTACTGGACCAACCTCAACATCTGAAATCTGACTAAGTAATCTTTGCAGCCAAATTCCTTGACACGCCGCAGCAGTGGCCGCCATAAATTCAGCTTCACATGATGAGAGTGCCACACATCTTTGCTTCTGGGAGACCCAAGTGATTAAAATTTCATCCAGATAAAATGCCATCCCTCTGTACTTTTCCTATCATTGATATCTCATGCTAAATCACTGTCGGAAAAACCAGACAACATATGATTTCCTCGACCTTTTGTATACACTAAACCATAATTCAGTGTACCCTTTACATAACGGAGAATTCTTTTCACAGCATTCTAATACAATACAGTGGGTCTGACCATGAATCGGCTCACTATCCCGACAGCATACGCAATATCTGGTCTTATATGTACCTGATAATGTACACCTCCAACCATACTTTTAAACTCGGTAGCAGTTACTGGCTTTCCATTCTCATCTTTATGCATTTGTATCTTCGGCTCCATTGGGAATTTTACTGCATTACAATCTGACATACACGCTTTATCCAGAACTGGCATATGCCATTTGCTTTAGCTCGATAAAACCGTTGCCCTGCTCAACTTCTATGCCAAGATAATAGGACAGCTTTTCTAAGTCCGACATTTCAAACTCTTTACTCGTCTGAAGTTTGAACTTTGCTATGTTGGATACACTTGTTCCCATGATAATTAAGTCATCAACATACACTCCTATCAACAATGATTCTTCTCTTTCTCTTTTTGTGTACACAGCATGTTCAAACGGGCATTTCACGAATCCAAGTTTCTCTAGACACTTGTTCAGCTGAGTGTACCAAGATCGTGGAGCTTGTCGTAACCCATACAAAACCTTAAATAATTTATAAACTTTTTTCTCTTGTCCTTCTTTCACAAAACTCTCTGGTTGATTCACGTACACTTCTTCATATAATTTTCCGTTCAGAAAAGCTGACTTGACATCTAAATGATGAACTTCCCATTCATTTTTTTCTGCAAGTGCCGACAAAAGTCGTACGGTTTCCAGCCTTGTGACAGGAGCAAAAACCTCTTCGTAATCTATGCCATGCTTTTGCACATACCTCTTCGCAACCAATCGTGCCTTGTGCTTTATTATTCCACCATTTGTGTCCCTTTTAACCTTGTATACCCATTTCAAGTCTATAGCTTTGTATCCGTCAGGTAAATTAGTTAACTTCCATGTATTATTTTGTTCGATTGCCTCAATCTCACACTCCATAGCCTCTTTCCAGACTTCTTCTTTACTCTCCTGCATAAAGTTGACGGGTTCATCATAACCAGCCAACATCAGTAACTCATCAGCTATCTCCACCTCTTCTGTTCGCTAAAGAGTCTGAAATTCTTCAGAGGTTCACTGTCATCATATGTATCATCCATACCAGATTTTTTGCTGTCAGCACTTGGTTCTCCTGAACTTGAACTCTGCGATCTAGGCGTTAACATATTCTGGGACTGAGGAGTTTACAGTTGTTATGATAGTGGCGTCAAATAAAACCTATGATGTGATTGTGATGCGGAATCACTGCTCTGGTCACTCTTAGTTGAGTCAAACTCTGAACTATTGTTAACAATCTGTGAACTATTGTCAACATTCTCTATCTGCTCAATGTACATACCAGCCACTACAAATCTCGATCCAACTCGAGTGTCACTCGTTTCTGATTCTGTCCACTTCCAACTCTTCATTTCTTCAAAAATCACATCTCTGTTAATGTGAATTATCCCCGTGTCTGGATCAAGCAATCGATAAGCCTTTGTTCCCATTTCTCTACCAAGATGCACAACACACTTACTTCTATTATCCAACTTCTTCAAATAAGTACCAGGGACCTTCATATACGCAATGCAACCGAAAACTTTCAGGTAGTCGACCTGTGTTTTTCACCCGACCAGGCTTCATAAGGAGTTGCCCCTGATAAAGAGCGTGTGGGTAGCCTATTTAACAAGTATATGGCATGCCTAATGGCTTCACCCCATATGTGTGATGGCATATCCCGTTCCTTCAACAAGCTTCTACCCATTGCCACTACAGTCATGTTGCGTCGCTCCATAACCCCATTTTGTTGTGGGGTATATGGCGCAGTAAAGTGTCTCTTAATGCCCGTGTCTTTACAGTACTTTAAGAATTCTCCTGAACAAAACTCACCCCCTCGATCAGTCCTTAATACTTTGATCTCCTGTTTAGATTCTTTCTCAACCAGGACATTAAACTTCTTAAAACAAGGATGTTAGGAATATGTGTATTAGTTTGATGATAAGTTAAGCAAAACACTTAAGTAGAAATCTAGTGTTTGTAGCCTCAACGGATAAGACCATCTTGGCTATCCGTTGAAGGAGTAGCTTTACTTAGCAATAAGTTTAGTATTGTAGCACATTTCACTCTCTAGTATCAAGCTGTAATTCTTAGATGTTGTTAGGAAATAATCAGTCATGTTGACTACTAATGGATGTACAAATAGGAGGGCTAATTGTAAATATTTCATACCTTGTAATTTTGTATAAGTGAAGAAGTGTCAACGGATATTGAAGACCTTCAACGGATAAGAAACAAAGCTTCAACGGATGTCACTAATGCTTCAACGGATAATATCCATCAATGGATAAATGCTTCAACGGATAATATCCATCAACGGATAAGTGCTTCAACGGATAAAGACTTCAACTGATAATGCATCAACGGATAAAGCTTCAACGGATAAAGCCTCAACGGATAAGGCATCAACGGATGAAAGCTTCAACGGATGCTTAGTTCATTAGCAGTTGATAGTGACAATTCACAAGCTGACAAAGGCACATGTGTTGACAGAGACATACTGGAATGTGGAAGCCTCTAGGAGGAATCAAGAAAATGCAGCATTTCCATTCTGATGCAAACAAGGAAGTATTCAAAGATTTACAGATTATCCTAGATTGCATTGGATAGAGAAATGAAGAAGAAACATGTGAAGAATCTTTTCAATTGTATTTTACAGTTTGTCTTCACTTGTAAACTTGGTGATATATAAACCAAGTAGCAGCTAGTAATTAGACATGAATTTTCCTTGAGCTGTTTAGAAATATCATAAGAAAAAATCATCTAGTTTGTACTAGGAAGCAACTGTGATTTAATTCTTTGAATCACAGATTTTCTGAAATAACACATCTCTGGTGGAACAACAAATCCACCAGAAAAGTTTTTTTTTAAGTTCTTTGTGTTCATTACATTTGTGTTTGAATATATATCTGTCTGCATCAGCTTCAAGCAATTCACACACATTTGATCACTCAAACACTTAGCCTTAGAAACTGCTCAAAACTTGAAAAAGTTTTGAGATTTACATTCAACCCCCTTCTGTAAATCTCATTGTTAGTCCACTGGGAATAACAATTGGTATCAGAGCAAGCTCTTAACATACAAAGAGTTTAAAGATCTATTCTGCTAACATCATGAGTGCACAGAAGAATCCTCCTGCTAGCATCATGAATAGGAAGGATATTGGTGTAAAGATCCCAGTCCTGGAAAAAGATAATTATCATCACTGGAAAGTGAAGATGCATTTACATCTTCTTTCTCAAGATGAAAGCTACATCAACTGTATTGAAAATGGTCCTCACATGCCTCACAAAGTAGCCACAGCTGCTACTGCAACAGTTGCTGTTGGACAGTCCATTCCCAAGCCAAAAGCAGAATGGACTATTGAAGACATGGAAGAAATCCGCAAGGATAAGAGAGCCATGAACATTTTGTTTAATGGCTTAGATCAAGATATGTTTGACAATGTCATCAATAGCCAAACTGCAAAGGAAGTTTGGGATACTGTACAAATCATCCGTGAAGGTACTGAGCAGGTCAGAGAAAACAAGATGCAACTTCTTATTCAACAGTATGAATATTTTCACTTTGAAGATGGTGAATCACTAAATGATACCTTCAACAGGTTTCAGAAACTATTGAATGGATTGAAGCTGTATGGTAGAGTGTACCAAGTCAAGGATTCCAACTTAAAATTTCTTAGGTCTCTGCCAAAGGAGTGGAAGCCCATGACTGTCTCTTTGAGAAATTCTCAAGATTATAAGAACTTCACACTTGAAAGATTATATGGAATTCTGAAGACTTATGAACTTGAAATGGAGCAGGATGAGCTGTTGGAAAAGGGAAAGAGAAAAGGAGGAACAGTTGCTCTTGTAGCTGACAGTGAGAAGATGCAAGCCAGGAATGAGGAGAAGGCAATGCCAAGTCTCAAAATTGGCACAAGCAAATCAGAATCAAGCAAGGGTAAATAGCAAGTTGCTGAGGATGAAGACAATTCCAGTCAAGATGAATCTGATGATATTGAAGAACATTTGGCCTTTCTGTCCAGGAGGTTTGCAAAAATGAAGTTCAGGAAAAACACAAAGTTCACTAAGCCAAACAAAAACATGGTGGACAAATCAAGGTTCAAATGTTATAACTGTGGCATTAGTGGACACTTTGCAAGTGAGTGTAGGAAGCCAAATTCTGAGAAAAAGAAATTTGAGCAAGTTGATTACAAAAAGAAGTATTTTGATTTGCTCAAACAAAAGGAAAGAGCTTTTCTCACTCAAGATGATTGGGCAGCAGATGGGGTAAATGAAGATGATGATGTGGAATATGTCAACCTAGCCCTGATAGCTAATTCTGATGAAAATGAAACTAGTTCATCAAGCAACCAGGTAATTACTACTGATCACTCTCAGCTTTCTAAACATTAATGCAATGAAGCCATAAATGATATGACCAATGAATTATATCATTTGCGTGTTTCCCTTAAATTACTAGCAAAAGAAAACACTAGGATCAAGGAGAATAATGTGTTTTTAAGTGATAGGAATGCTATGTTAGAGGATCAGGTAATTGAGCTTGAAAAGATGAAACTTAAATGCTTGACTGTTGAGAGTGAACTACCAGAAGCTGTTAAGAAAGTAGAAATTCTTTCTACACAGTTAGAAAGTGAGCAAGAGGTAATCAAGGCCTGGAAAACATCTAGGGATGTTAGTGTTCAGATTGCAAAGGTTCAGGGAATTGAATCATTCTGTGAGGATGCCTGGAAGAAAAACAAAAAGGAGTTAGAATTAATTGATGGATTGTCAACAGATGTGGAATCAACGGATGATGAAAGTTATCCGTTGAAGGAAGAAAAGGAGCATCCGTTGAAGGCTCATCAATTAAAACAGGCAAGTTCTTTTAAAAATAAAAGTCTCAATAAAAAGAATGATTCAACTCTTAAGAACTTTGTCAAAGAAGGAGCTAGCACATCCAGAGATGTCAGTAAGGTGAATATAGGACACATGACTTTAGATCAGCTAAAAGATAGGCTTAAGTTGGTTGAGGATAAGAAGGAAACTAAAAGAAAATCTAAAAGAAATGGGAAGGTAGGGATTAATAAACATAACAATTACACACCTGGTAGGTATGCTCCTAGAAAAAGCTGTGTGCATTGTAAAAGTGTTAATCACCTATCTGATAATTGCAAATCTGTTAAAAATGCTCCCATGCCTTCAAATCCCTCCATGCCTAAAATGTCTATGTCACCTCTACATGCTATGCCTGTTATGTCTCACCAGAATCCCCATGCACATTTTGCAAACATGCCATATATTAACAATCCTTATTTTACTGCATTTAGTATGCCTCAAATGCCATATAATATGCCTATGTGGAATAACATGTTTGCACAACCTATGCCTTATCAAATTCAAACAAATGTGTTAAATGATTCTGTGACTAACCCTACACTTCAACCAACCACATCTGAGACCAAGGGTGACCCAAAGTTACCTAAGTCAAAAGATGCAGGAGGAATGAAGTCTAGGAAAAAGACTAACAAGGCTGGACCCAAGGAAATTTGGGTACCAAAATCAACTTGATTGATTTTGTTGTGTGCAGGGACAAAGAAGGAATCTATGGTACTTGGACAGTGGTTGTTCAAGATACATGACAGGAGATTTCACCCTGCTCACAGAGTTTAAGGAGAGAGCTGGCCCTAGCATAACCTTTGGAGATGACAGCAAAGGATTCACTATGGGATATGGCTTGATTTCAAAAGAAAATGTCATCATTGATGAAGTTGCATTGGTTGATGGTCTCAAACACAATTTATTGAGCATCAGTCAACTATGTGACAGAGGGAATACTGTTTCCTTCAATTCTGAAGCCTGTATTGTCACAAGTAAAAAGGACAATAAAGTGGTTCTAACTGGAGTTAGAAAAGGGAATGTGTACTTAGCTGATTTCAACTCTACAGATGCAGAATCCATAACTTATCTTCTCAGCAAAGCAAGTCCAGTTGAAAGTTGGCTATGGCACAAGAAGCTGTCCCATTTGAATTTCAAGACAATGAATGATCTAGTCAAAAAGGACTTAGTTAGAGGAATGCCTCTAGTGGAATTCACAAGGGATGGGCTGTGTGATGCTTGTTAGAAAGGAAAGCAAAAGAAAGTATCATTCAGTAAGAAGCTTGAATCTGCAATTGATGAACCACTACAACTTCTACACATGGATCTTTTTGGACCAGTCAATGTATTGTCAATTTCAAGGAAAAGATACTGCCTAGTGATTGTAGATGATTTCTCAAAGTTTTCATGGGTTTATTTTCTTGGATCAAAGGATGAAGCTAGCGAAATCATCATCAATCATATCAAGCAAGTCAACAATCATCCTGATTTCAAAGTAAGGAATATTAGGAGTGACAATGGAACTGAGTTCAAGAATTCAACCATGAAGTTGTTCTGTGAAGAAAGTGGGATCATGCATGAGTTCTCAGCTCCAAGAACTCCACAACAAAATGGTGTGGTGGAAAGTAAGAACAGATCACTAATTGAAGCTGCAAGGACAATGCTTGAAGAGTCAAAACTCCCAACTTATTTTTGGGCTGAGGCTGTTAACTGTACATGTTACACTCAGAATATTTCTCTAATCAATCAGGCAAAATGCATGACTCCCTATCAATTATTCAAGAGAAGAAAACCAAATTTAAACTTTCTACATGTCTTTGGTTGCAAATGCTACATCTTATGGAATCAATCTGATCACAAAGGGAAGTTTGATGCAAAGGCTGATGAAGGAATATTTGTTGGTTATTCTGCTGGAAAATCATATAGGGTCTACAATCTAAGAACCAACATTATCATGGAATCTGTACATGTTGTGTTTGATGATAAAAAGATTGATGGACTAACAGATGAGGGACATCATGAAGGACTCAAATTTGACAACATTGAGATATACTGTGATGATAGTGAAAATGAGAATGATGAAGAAGGCATCTCAAGAAGGATTCAGAATCTGCCTTTGGTAATGCACAGAATGCTGCATCCGTTGAAAGTCATAATTCAGCTTCCGTTGAAAGAAGCAATGCAGCATCCGTTGAAAGACAAAGTGCATCATCCGTTGAAGTTCATAATAAAGCATCCGTTGATCACAGTCTGTCAATGGATAATCAATTCACTTCATCAGTTGATAGAGCTTCCAATTCCTTTCAAAGGATCAGCAACTCAGGGGGAGTTTCAACAAATCAACATTCTATCTCACATCATGACAATACTGAGGCAACCTCATCTAGGGCTAATCTACCACCTCAAAGGAAATGGACCAAGAATCACCCTTTTGAACTGATCATTGGTGATGCTATATCAAAAGTACAAACTAGAAGGGCTACTCAAGATGAATGTCTGTATAGTAGCTTTCTATCACAGGAGGAACCTAAGAGAGTGGAAGAAGCTCTATTGGATCCAGATTGGATTTTAGCAATGCAAGAGGAGCTAAACCAATTTGAGAGGAACAAAGTGTGGAAGCTGGTACCCAAGCCAAAGAACAAGAGTTCTATTGACACAAAATGGGTATTCAGAAACAAGATGGATGAAAATGGCATTGTCATAAGGAATAAAGCCAGATTGGTTGCTAAAGGCTATTCTCAACAAGAGGGAATAGATTTTGATGAAACATTTGCTCCAGTTGCCATACTTGAAACCATCAGAATCTTTCTAGCCTATGCAGTTAATGCCAATTTCAAAGTCTATCAGATGGATGTCAAGAGTGCATTTCTAAATGGGGAATTGGAGGAAGAAGTTTATGTAAGCCAACCTCCAGGTTTTGAAGATCCAAATTTTCCAGACCATGTGTATTATCTGTTGAAAGCACTCTATGGACTAAAGCAAGCACCTAGAGCCTGGTATGAGACTTTGTCAAAGTTCCTTCTAGATAATCACTTCACAAGAGGTACTATTGACAAAACTCTCTTCTTTAGAAATGTAAATGGCTCTAAGATACTTGTACAAATTTATGTAGATGATATTATATTTGGATCTACAGATGATAAGCTTTGTAAAAAGTTTGCTAAATTAATGCAAAGTAAATATGAAATGAGCATGATGGGAGAGCTAACTTACTTTCTTGGTTTACAAGTTAAACAAGTTAGTGGTGGAATTTTCATTAGTCAAACTAAATATATTTATGATCTTTTAAAGAAGTTTGACTTAATGGATTGTTCACCTACAAAAACTCCCATGGCCACTGCCACTAAGCTTGAATTAAACAAGGCTGAAAAGTCTGTGGATATTACAAGTTATAGAGGCATGGTTGGCGCACTTTTATATTTAACTGCTAGTAGACCTGATATAATGTTTTCTACATGTCTCTGTGCTAGATTTCAAGCTGACCCTAAAGAATCTCACTTAGTGGCTATTAAAAGAATTTTCAGATATCTCAAGGGGACTCCAAATCTAGGAATTTGGTACCCTAGAGAGTCTGGTTTTGATCTAATTGGCTACTCAAATGCAGATTATGCAGGTTGTAAAATAGACAGGAAAAGAACAACAGGCACCTGTCAATTTCCAAGGAACAAGCTTGTATCATGGTTCAGCAAGAAGCAAAATTCTGTTTCCACATCAACAGCTGAAGCTGAGTACATTGCTGCTGGTAGTTGCTGTGCACAGATACTATGGATGAGGAATCAACTATTTGACTATGGTTTGATTATTGACAAAATTCCAATATTCTGTGACAACACAAGTGCCATTGCCATTACTGAAAATCCAGTGCAGTACTCAAGAACCAAGCACATTGATATCAAGTACCACTTCATTAGGGAACATGTGATGAAAGATACAGTGGAACTTCATTTTGTTCCAAGTGAAAAGCAGATTGCAGACATATTTACCAAGCCACTTGATGAATCAACATTCACAAGATTAGTAAGTGAGTTAGGTATGCTTAATTATTCATAATCTATGTCATCTATATAATCTGTCTTGAAGTCTGAAATGAAATTTGCTGCAAGAACAAAGTTGGCTTTAATTAAGACTTATCCTATCAACGGATATTCTCTATCCGTTGAAAGCCAAAATTGTTCTATCAACGGATATTCATTATCCGTTGAAAGACAAATACATTTCTGGTAATTTTATCCTTCAACGGATAAAATGGTGTTGTTCATCAACGAATAACTATTTCCCTTATCCGTTGAAGTGTCACGTCAGTTACTATAAGTGAGTCACAGCCGTTGATTCTTTTACTCAATCGTTGATACAGATATACAGTGTTGTATATAATTGTATTTAAGGTAGTTTTCAGAATTTCTATAGTTTTATTTGTTCTTGAACGGCTGTAACTTACTTAAAAGTATCATTTAATCATTTTATTTACGTTTTAATTCAAGAAAGTATAAAAGCCCTATTGAACTCTTATTCTCACTTTACGCTTTCTTGCAATTCTTATTCTCTTTCTCTCTAAATTCTCAAGTTTTTCTCTGCAACCTCTACTCACAAAAATGGCACCAGTAGTCAAAATTATGTCTCAAACAGGATTTGTTTATGAAAAGAATAATTTCATAGCCTTGGTTGAAAAGAATGAAGCCCATTCTGATTATCACAAGATGATGGACTTCATCAAAAACTGCAAACTAAGCTATGCAATGCTGGAAGCCCCAACCATCTACTGTGAGGTGATTGAGGAGATTTGGACAACTGCAGAGTTCAACTCCACAGATATGACTATTGCTTTCTCTCTCAAAGGTAAGGACTATTGCATTAATTGTGATGATATACAATCTTGCCTTAAGTTGCCTGAGAATAATGCCATGACACCACATACTGATAAAGATGTCTCTGCTATGCTAGATTCCATAGGCTATGCTTTTGATTCTGCTAGTTTAGGTAGTATTAGAAAGAAAGGCCTTAGGAAAGAATGGAGTTTTCTTGGAGATGCCTTTATTAAGGTTTTCTCTGGGAAGATTAGCAATTTTGATGCTATCACTTCATCTCTTGTTAATATGCTCTATATGCTAGTTTCTGATAGGTACTTTAATTTTAGCAACTGTGTTATGCTAGAATTAGGTTCCAGATTAGGTAACAAAGCTAATAGACCACATAACATCTACTATGCTAGATTCTTTATGTTATTGGCTAAACATGTTGCTGAAGGTTTGGTTATATCCAATGAGAATAATAAACTCAAATGCTGGACACAAGAGAAAAGGGTCCTTGCAGACCTTTTGAGAATGAACCTCAACAGCCAGGTGCCATTGGTATACTTGCCAATCATGAATGCACTACAGGTAAGTGAGGTAAATACTTCTATAACTCCTACTATTTCCAACCCCAATGTTTCTTTGCCTTCTAGTGTGGCTATGGAACCTGTGTCTTTGTCCAAACAGGCTCCTACCAAAGCCACCAAATCTAAAGTTTCCAAAGTCAAGTCAAAGAAACCTACCTCTGTTGTTTCTCAAAAGACAACAGTTGTAACAACTACCATAAACCCTGAAGGGAGTGAACAGGGTGTGAGTGGTGAGGGGAGGGGTGAACATCAAAAAGCCCCCCAGGATAAGGTGGGAGAGGTGAGTGGTACCCAAACCAGCCAAGCCACAGTCTCTCAAAAGACTGTGGTGGTTCAAAAGGAGTCCAGCACATCCCTAGTTGCATCATCACAAAAGGATGTAACTATTGAAAATAGTCCCCAACCAGGGACACAGAATAAAAGAGGGAGGGACACTGAAGCCACACATTCACCATTTAAAGCCTTTTCAAGGAAGAAGAAGGCCAAAACCCTAGTTTCCACACAAGGGACACACACAGCACAGATACATCCACCAGTATCTGTGCCTTCTCAAATTCAGCTTGATGTGATTCCAGCAAATGTGGAATCACAGCCCCATTCTCTTAATATAGAAATACACCATTCATCAAACTCTCCAACACCCTCTCTGGATGTGGATATGATATTCACATCAATTCCTGATTCTCCCTCATTAAAACTCAGGGAGGAGCCCCACTCAAAACCTGATGATCATCATCTTTTAGATGATTTGTTGGATCATCAGCCAATTCTTTCAGATGTAGTTGAAGAATCTGTGTTACCTCACTTAAAATCAATCCACACAGATTCAACAATTATGTCACTTTCTATATCTACATCTTTTCCTTCCTCAACGGATATCTCTCATCCGTTGACAAGTGGTTGTTCTTCAACGGATAAGCTTAACAGCAGTTATCCGTTGATACCATCAGTTTCTACTTCAACGGATACTCCCTATCCGTTGATGGTCTCTACACACTTAACAGACACAATTCCAACTGTAGAGGACATGGCAACTGTACAATCACTTTTAGGATTGAGGGAAGGGGGTGATCTTTTGAGTGAGAGGCTGGGTTGCTCCCAGGCAAAAGGAGAGGTTGAGAGTTACCAAATGCATGCTATTTCTTCCAGCATGGCAAAAGTGAGTGAGAGGAGTGCCACCTTAGAAGGTGAAGGTGAGGGTGTGAGGGTGTGTGTGAGCCAGGGGGAGCCCCTGATGCAAGAACAGAGAGAAATTGAGAGAAAGGCAGGTACAGAAGCTATAAGGGTGGATCCAGCCATTGCTAGTGAGTTAATGAAAGTGGATGATGCAGATAAGGAAAGACAATTTCAGCAACATTACAAAGCTGTCATTGATAACATTTCCTTGGATGCTGACACTTTTACTCACCCTGTTTCAGCCTATCAATTATTCGCTGCACAGGGCAATGTGGAGGCAGAACAGACATTACACATTGTACACACTTCAGAATCTCTTCTCAGAGACAAAGCTGCTGTCAACAGGCTGCCTTCTCAAGCTGGTGAGCCATCTGAAGAATTTGGAGTAAATTCTAATGATGATGACTCTAATTCTTTGAATGAGAGCATGAACTTAGGGGGAGTAGCAGGCCCAAGTTCTGTTCCTGATCTTCCTGCATGGGCATGGGCAAAAACCATCAACACCAGGAGAGTTTGGTGTCACTTTGGTCAGACAAGTCATGACAATTCAGCAGGCCCTTCAGGAGACTCAGGATGCTGGTACCAAGGCAATTCTTCAAGCTCATCTGGAATCTCTGCATCTCTTGCAGTTGCAGCATTACCAGCAAAATATAAGTGTGGATGAGCTCAATCTGGACATTGCTGATCTGAAATCCTACAATGCTGAGAAATTGGATTCACTTATACCTTATGGTACTATGCAAGATTTGTTGGGGAGACTGAGGAAAACATCTGATGCTGACAAGAGGCTGGCCAGATTGGAAGATAGGGTTCAAATCATTGAAGACTCTATGGTCACCATTCTTCAGAATCAACAAACTCAAACAAATCTACTCATGCAGCTGGCACAAGCACAAGGCTTGACCCCTACCCTTGATGATAACAAAAAGGGGGAGAATAAAAGGGAAGGGGAAGGAGAGCCATCTACAACAGTTCAGATTTCTCAAGTGCTAGTTCCTGTCATCACAACTTCTCCAACTATTCAAGTCAAAGGAAAGCTAGATGGAATTGATCTAATCCAGATAGTAGCAGCTGAATTGCAAGTCAAAGAGCAAAGGAAGAAGATTGATGAAAAGATGCAACTAATATTTGGTTCTACAACTTCTCAATCACAATCTGTGAAGCATAGCACAAAAGTGGAACCAATTATTGTGGAACTCAAGCCAGTAGGGAGGCATAAGGATGGAGAAACTTCTTCCAAAGATCTGCAACCTATGGTTCTCAAGCCCAACAACAGATCCAATAAGGACTCTACAAAAAATCCTCTAAAAGAGGTGGATTTTCCTCTTCCAAAAGCTGATGAGGACAAGCTTTTAGGAAGAAGTATTGCATATCTCAAAGAGACCATGGATGAGGCTGTAAGGAGAAACATGGCTATTACCTTCAGAGAGGGAAAGAGCATATGTGTGATGCAAGGACATCCCAAATTCTCAATAGCCAAGAGGGAAGAAACCAGAAGGTTGAAGGAAGAAGCCAAACAGCTAAAGGCTAACAAAAGAGCACAAACAAAGCTTGAAAAATAGCTAAAGTCAAGTCAGGCTGAAGAACAGAAAGAAATTGAAGACAAAGGTGAAGATGAAGCTATGGGGGACATGGTTGGTACTGAGATGGAGGAAAGAAGTAAGGAAGAATGGCAGAAAGGGAAAAGAAAGAAGGTCAATGCAAAGAGAAAGAAGGTAGATAAGACTGAAGAAACCCAATCAATATCCAAACCACTACCCTCTATTCCTGAACCAATTGTACCTGACCCCTTCATGAACATTCATGGTGAAACGATCATTCCCAAGGAGGAACCAATTGATTGGGACACCATCAAATTGCCCACCTTCCTAACCTCTTCTCTACCATCAAAGAAGCAGAAAAGAAAAATCAAATCAACACCCTCTAAAGCCTCAATCAAATTCACACAGAAGCCTAAGCCTAAACCTCAAACCTCTAAAAATGATTATGTTCACATCTGTGACATAAAAGAATTTTCAGACATTGAACTCTATCTGGATGAGCTGGAGGATGTAAGGGGAATAGCTGCCTACAGACAGCTACCAGAAAGACTAGTGTTTAAATACAAAGGAGCTGGGGAAAGAACATGGCCTCTTCACAGAATTCTGAATGAAGGCTACTCTACCTTGATTAGAGTCTACTCAGCCATATAAAAGGATTCTGGCTTTACCAGGACTGCCAAGACTGAGATTCTCAACAAGATTGCCAATATAAGGAAAACTTGGAGGGAGCCCAATGCCTTGCCTAGAACTTTACTCATTCAAGAAAGAGGAATTACAATTCACAAATCACCTCATTGGTTGATGGAGTTCAGAGACAACAAAGGAGTCAGAAGATTTTTCAGAATTGAAGATCAGCTAAAGATTGCTAGTAATGAAACTCTCAAGGATATGCAATCTAAGTTAGATATCAATGAAGAAGATGAAGCTAAATTCTACAGACAACTTCAACTTCAAATAGAGGAGAATGACAGGAGGCTAGGAAAGAAAACCAGGGATCAAAGGAAAAGAAAGTAATTTGCTCAGGCTAAAGGAGCACCCTTGGAAACAATGTAATTCTTCAATTCCATCTCAGCATATACATTTTTGTAGCACTTTTGAATTTCTACTTTGTTACAGTTTATATATTTGTTAAGTGTTTTGTTATCATCAAGCTAAACCCAAATTTATGCCTACAGTTCTAGTAGACATAAATAGGGGGAGATTGTTAGGAATATGTGTATTAGTTTGATGATAAGTTAAGCAAAACACTTAAGTAGAAATCTAGTGTTTGTAGCCTCAACGGATAAGACCATCTTGGCTATCCGTTGAAGGAGTAGCTTTACATAGCAATAAGTTTAGTATTGTAGCACATTTCACTCTCTGGTATCAAGCTGTAATTCTTAGATGTTGTTAGGAAATAATCTATCATGTTGACTACTAATGGATGTACAAATAGGAGGGCTAATTGTAAATATTTCATGCCTTGTAATTTTGTATAAGTGAAGAAGTGTCAACGGATATTGAAGACCTTCAACGGATGACAAACAAAGCTTCAACGGATGTCACTAATGCTTCAACGGATAATATCCATCAACGGATAAATGCTTCAACGGATAATATCCATCAACGGATAAGTGCTTCAACGGATAAAGACTTCAACTGATAATACATCAACCGATAAAGCTTCAACGGATAAAGCCTCAACGGATAAGGCATCAACGGATGAAAGCTTCAACAGATGCTTAGTTCATTAGCAGTTGATAGTGACAATTCACAAGCTGACAGAGGCACATGTGTTGACAGAGACATACTGGAATGTGGAAGCCTCTAGGAGGAATCAAGAAAATGCAGCATTTCCATTCTAATACAAACAAGGAAGTATTCAAAGATTTACAAATTATCCTAGATTGCATTGGATAGAGAAATGAAGAAGAAACATGTGAAGAATCTTTTCAATTGTATTTTACAGTTTGTCTTCACTTGTAAACTTGGTGATATATAAACCAAGTAGCAGCTAGTAATTAGACATGAATTTTCCTTGAGCTGTTTAGAAATATCAAAAGAGAAAATCATCTAGTTTGTACTAGGAAGCAGCTGTGATTTAATTCTTTGAATCACAGATTTTCTGAAATAACACATCTCTGGTGGAACAACAAATCCACCAGAAAAGTTTTTTTTTTTAAGTTCTTTGTGTTCATTATATTTGTGTTTGAATATATATCTGTCTGCATCAGCTTCAAGCAATTCACACACATTTGATCACTCAAACACTTAGCCTTAGAAACTGCTCAAAACTTGAAAAAGTTTTGAGATTTACATTCAACCCCCCTTCTGTAAATCTCATTGTTAGTCCACTGGGAATAACAAAGGAAATGCCTTATCTTTTATCTTTAACATATAAACCCACATGGCCCGACTAAAATCATCGATAAACAACAAAAAGTACCTGTTACCCACTGGAGTTGGTGGTGAAATAGGGCCGCAGATGTCCCCGTGTATCAATTCCAGTCGTTCTTTAGCAGTAAAATCTGTTGCAGATGGAAATAGACGTCTAGTTTGCTCACACACCCTTTGCACACATTGTTTGGATGAATCAGATCAGGGAGTCCACATACCATTTTATATTTCGACATCAGTAGCATGGCTGGAAAGTTGACATGACCTAACCGTGAATGCCATAGCCAGGAAGTCTCTTCTGATTTTGCCAATAGACATATATCCCTATCTTTCTTAACAATTACCTTGTATAATCTGTTCATGGATCTTCCGACTTTCATTAGCAATATTTTATTCTCATCACACACCCACAAAAACTTGCCTTTCATAATTATATTATTTCCATTTTCTGATAGTTGACCTAATAAAATTATATTGTTGCACAAGTTAGGGATAAAATACACCTCCCTGAGAACGCACTCCTTGTCATCACTAGTAGTACATTGTACTGATCCACTCCCTTGTATCTTTATGGTGGAGCCATCACCAAACATTACTTGTCCATTGACACCTTCATCCAATTCTTTGAACTTTCCACGCAGCCCTGTCATGTGATTAGATGCTCCATTATCAAGGTACCAGATATTTGAGTCCTCATTGCTGTCATTCACAGTGTTGTTCAACCTGGGTGTCACACTTTTCTCATTCAGCAAAACCATTCCTTTTCCAACGTCTTTACATTTCACTAACAGTAGAGTAGGTTCATCACCATTAATCTGAGCTAAATTCACCTCATTTTTAGCTTCTTTTTACCGTTTGGGCTTGCGACATTCAGCGGCAAAATGCCCATAAGTGCCACAGTTGAAGCATCTTATTTTTGATCTGTCTCTCACACCTCGGACCACCTCTCTGCCACTGCGTGTTCCATCCTTGCTTGCCCTTTTTAGTTACTCTTCCAGTGTCAAGAGCAGTTGTCCATCACTAATCTCCCTTTTCATCCATTCTTCTTCTGTCAAAAGAAGTTGATGTCCACCACTATTATCACTTTGCCCATGAAGTCTTTCTTCATGTGCTTTAAGAGATCCAATGGTTTCCTCAATAGACATTTCCTCCAAGTTGCCAAATTGTTCGATGACAGATGTTATCTGTGGGAACTTTGTGGGTACAGCTCGAAGGAGCTTCTTGACCACGCAGGCTTCATCAATTTGTTCTCCTAAAACTCAGATATCTGTTACCAAGCCATTCAATCTCAAACAGAAATCATCCAGTTGCCTTATTTCTTTCATAGATAAAGACTCGAACTGAGCCTTAAGGGTTTGAGCCTTTGCTTTTTTCACTTTGTCTGCACCCAGATGCACTGTCTTAATCACCTCTCATGCCTCCTTAGACGTTTTCTTCTCCGCGATTGACAGCAGCAAGTCCTCAGGGACTCCTTGATAAATTATAGACAGTGCTCGCTAATCCATTTTTTCTTCAACAGTAGTAGCATTGGGATCTTTGGGTTCTATGGCCTCCCATACTCCATGAGCTTTCATAAAGACTCGCATTTTCAAAGCCCGGTTAGTATAGTTCATTTTTGTTTACATTGGATAACTGAGGCCAAACGAAGTCTCTCTGATCTTACTAGATTCTGCCATGGTTTGTGGTTGAAGGTTTCTTTCGAGCCTTGCTCTGATACCAGGTATTGGATGTAAACAAAATGTATAAAACACAAGAAATAGCAAACTTCCAGTTTTGATATTACTAAGAATAAGGTTTACAAATTGAAGAGTTAAAGACTCACCGAATACAAGCAAACTATTTAAAAAAAATGCTAACTAAGAAACAAGAACTAACACCTAATTTATCTCCACGACTATCCTAACAGAACTAAGACTCCAAGACTTATTCAAACTGTATACAGACTCTGCAACAGCTGATTTATTCAACTCAGACCAAATGAGCAAATGACTATTGTTTAGATTAATAAATATTCCAACAATGCCAATGTAGAATTTTTGATTCAGGATTTTTGTGTTTTTATTAATAGGCTCATGCAAATTTCTGTTTTGGAGCGCCGACTATTTGCTTAGCGGTTAGATACTTGGATCACTTTCTTTCTGTTTGTGAACATCCAGTAAGTCTATGGAATTAATTAAAGTAGATGCTTTTAGCGTAATTCATTTTTTTGTGTGTGTATTAACATGCAAAATTGCTAATTGTCTCTTCTTTATATGCATTTTATAGGTTGAAAATTTTTGGAGTGTTTAATTGGTAGCCGTGGCCTGCTTATTGTTAGCAGCAAAATTGGAAGATGTTAGAGTGCCATCTATATTGATTTGCAGGCAAGCGAAATTCTTCTAAAGATTATAACATGTCTATATCATGTGTGCATGTGATGTTTATGCTAGCTGTGGCCTGTGACATACTCTGCTTTAATTTTATGATTAAAGCTTGGTCCGAATCTTTGATTATTATAAGAAGATGTCATTTTTTTTAATTCAGGTGCCAGATCCTAGCTTAATTTTTGAAGATCATTCATTAAAATCGATGGAGCTCATTGTGTTGGCCAACTTGAAATGGAGAATGCATGCTTGTACTCCCTTTTTGTTTATACATTTCTTCATTAAAAAGCTCAAAAGTGAAGATATGATTCAATCAGAGTCTCTGATGTATGGATCATTGATCTATAAATCATGCCAGTTCATTGTGAACATAATAAAAGGTCTCACAATTATACCATTCTCAAGTTCTTACGATTAAAAACATTAACTGATTTTGGTACTATGATGTTCCATTGTAATAAAAGACAGTATAAATATTTTGTATTATTCTTAAACATATGATCTGTTGGACTTAGCAGGATAGGCTGCTGAAATGTGTTCAAATGATTGAAGATTTGACAGAGATAGCGGAGAGTACTGATCTACCTGATGGTACTGTATCAGTAACAGCTCGAGCAGCGCCCGAAAGTCCTAATGGGGTGTTAGATGCATCATTCTTGAGCTACATAATCGACGGGAGACAAGTTCTTTCAGATCCTAGTTCTTCAAACACTGCTAATCAATATCCGAAAAGGAGAAGACTGGATTAATCATTTCAAGAGATCAAATCATTTAATATGGACCTGTGATGCATTACTCAAGTCCAAACAGTTTTGATTGAATTGTGATTTTGGTGTGGCTGGCTTTATGTAAGTGCACACATAGAAAGGAAATATACAAACAGAGATGACAGAATAGGAGTTATATGTCAGGATATGAATAGGATTGTTCGTTATTCTTTCGATTTCTTTCCATTATTTTATGGAAGCTTTTTGTTATAAATCTTGTATGATATAGACATTATTATATATATTGAATATATAACTAATTCACAGGAATATTGCTAATTCTTAAATCACATAAGCATATAAGAATTAACAATTAAATTAGGAGAAGGGTTTGATACAACAAACATAGATTGGATTTAATCTCGAGTCCAGAAAACTGTCTCCTTAAAGTAGTTTCGCCCCGCACCATCTGTGTTTAGCGACCTGCTTCCCTTGATAAAACAAGATACTAGTATAATTGATAAACTGAAAATACTCTCAGCGAACTTGAACTAATCTCGAGAACTATCACCAGAATATTTGGAAAATTTAGGACTGAAGAGACCGAGAATTAAAGAGACGACTCTTATTTTCTCGACTTAATAAAACTGGTGCCCTAAGACTCTATATATAAAGAGAGGCTTGAAAGTACTTGTATTTCTTTTCAATGTGGTACATGGTATTTATATGAAAAACCAAGGAATAGGTTTGTGCTACTCTCGATGTGGTACAAAACCCACATTTCACATTGAAAGGTCACACTTTGGAACATCAGTTCTTATTCACCTTTTATTCATTTTGAGGGTATAATTATGCGTTAGAAACCCCTCGAAGAGGAGAATACATTCCAATAAATATACACCACTAACAAATAATGTGTATCGCTCATATGGAGTCTCAAAATGATTCATAACTTAGTCTAAAATACTAAGTTTGTCCAACAATCCCCCACAAATGAGATTGAAGGTCCAGTAGCATGCACCACATAGAATGACAGACGTGGAGCTTGACTTGGTGATAGTTCTGGCGGTCAGATATAGCATACGATAGGGAGAGAATGCTCCTTGAACCTTCGCTCGAATGAGTATACCGACTTTACTTGTTGACAGTATGACGCGATGTCCTTGAACTGTTCGACCGTTTGTGTAAACGATGATATACTTATCACTATATCTTTCCTGACTTATTTAGTTTTCATGATTATGTCCATTTTGGCCATGGAATATTGTCCTGGTTCTGTAAGAGTTTCTAAAGAATTGTGCCTCGCAATTCTCCTTTGAAGCGGCCCTACTTCTCTCTTACATAGGTGATCCTTATCTTATAGAGTAACCCGCATTTACTCAACTGAATATTATGTATTCAAACTTGAAATCTTTGTATTCGTCAAAGATCGTTAAAAGCATAAAGCTTAACCTCGTACCTCACGGGTCTCACCGTCTCATCATCAAAGAAATAGGCTAGGGGTTACCCCCACAGTGATTTGATCATCATGATTTAGTTGTCCCATTGAACCAAGTTCTTGGGATCTCCAGTCAGCAAGGTTGGGTGTCCACCATGACGCCGTTAAGCAATAGGCAAGGCCCATTCCTCTCGATGATTTTATAATTATCTCTCGGTCTAACTAGATTCCCTTGGCTTAAACAGATTCACTCATTTTAACCATCTGGTTAGTAGATCCAAATATTATCATTTGACTTCACATAGTCAATCATGATAATTCTCGTTGAGAATAATTGTTTAATGGTTTCATGTCCTCATCATAGATGTGAGACGTACCATTGCATACACAACAATATGATCTCCTAATTTGCTAATTGATTACACAATATATGCATATTGAAGACACATTTTCCTTGTCATTTAGGAATATCCTTATAAAGTGGCTATTCAACCTTTTAACTGCATTTATTTATGCACCAGGCTCGTATTCCATCATGAATCGAGCTAAGTTTAGGATTTCCATGACATGACTGCTAAGTGTGAAATGTATTCTCTAATGACTTTTAAGTTCTTAAAGTCAAACATCTAATTTACATACTATATTCACATAGTACAATTATATATCTTTCGTATTGCAGTCCAAGCTCATGAGCACTTATCATACACCTTAAATCCCATTGCAATCACTTTCAAGTGACCAATTTTAATTGTACTCGCGCATCTACTCAGTTTACCAACTGTTTAGCCTATGTCTGATTTTGTACAATTTTAAAAAGTACAATAGACCTGCAATCCTTCTTGAGAGATTCTTGTTCATCTACGCTTGGATAAATACAAATCCATTCTAGCTATGATAACTTTAGCTTCGTTGATCTCTTCAAGATTCACATCACCAACATGTGACATGTATCATCTAAGACTTTTAAAGTCACAAAGATTGTAATCGTCAAATCAAAACCTTTCAATCTCATCAAGATTTTCAGAGATGATCCTCTTGTCATTACTTCTCGTAATGATCAAAACACTCACATGCAATCAATTATGACTTGCATATCATGTGTAAATAACACATGCACACTTGTCAATTCTCTGATTTTGAATCAGTTTGACGTCTCTTATTGACATATTTCACATTTATGAAATAACTTTACCAGTTATTACTCAAGGCTTCCACTTGTTATTGCTGTTACCAACTTTTAGCGTCCCAAAAACCAGCAATTTCAGTTTGCATCATTGCCGAGTTTAAGCATCCTTAAACTGGCAATTCTTATTCACATAGTAACCAATTTTGAGCGTCCTCAAAATGGCAACCTTGTCATTTATTTGAAGCCATTGAGTATCACAATAATATCAAATTTAATATGCCATTATTTTGTGTCTATGTTGTTTCGCTCAACATGATCACCGAAAATACAGACTTTCTACTCTTGCTTTATTTAGAGCAACCCCGAGGTTCACGTAAATAGATATTTCTCCAAATATCTATTTAGAAAGACTGTCTCAATGTTCATTGATGCACTTTTAAATTTTACAATACGATAATTTTAGTATCATCTTAATGAACCTTATTCTCCAAACTCGAGAATATTTCATAAAGTATATAAGATCATCATTTTTGGCTGTAATATTTTATTATTAGTCTGACCTTTTACTTCCTTCTGACCCACATATATTTTCCCAATTTAAAAATTCATTTGGGTCCTAATGCTTCTATCTCGTAAGAAGATCTATATATTTTTAAACAAGATTCTGTCAAACAGAATCACTCTCTCTATTTCTTAACATCCTTTCCCCCATAAAGGACATAGAGAAAACATACATCCATTTTCTCGTACACGTGCTAGAAAATCTTGATCTATTGACTTCTCAATAATAGTCACATTTTCTCTTGATATATTCACTTATCAAGAAATTATACGAGAAGCGCATTGCTTCTATTAAACTTACAGGTTTACCTTCAAGCAAATTATCAAGACATCCGGGACTAGCAATTACCCAAATCTTTTGCTCTCTATAGATTCATCCTCACATTCATCCAATAACTCATAAATTCATTTAGATGACTATTAATTACAGATCTACTAGGAACTGTTAGCTTATTGCATAAGCATTCCTAAACTCTGTAATAGCATTCTTACGAATCTCATAAATTAGATTCATATATCAGATATTATTACACTCAACCATTGTCTATGTATCTATCCAAAATATCTCAATTGATTTTGGATCTTATGTTACCAATAGAGGTATTGGTATCAAGTTTCGAGATACCCCCACATTTCAATTATTTTCAAGAATCTTTCATTACATTCCACTATTCATAGAAAATTCAATAATTTTTTATTCAATATACCCCCACAATTTTAATATTATGTCAGAAAACATTCCAAAACTAATAGGAAATTTAATTATTTTCTTCCGTGGTATCTTGTTTAAGGAACGATTAGCCCTTCGTAACTAATATCCTCAAATTTAGTGATAGTCCAAGCTGATCACAATCGTTTTGTATCTCCCTTAAAGCGCAACTCAAGCCTGCATCTACTCCATTTATTTAATGCGAGTAAGGTGCAACGACATCATGAATATTCACGTTGCAAAAAGAATTCACCCGGTGATTATTCATCATTAGATTTATTCACTACCATCTTAATTATCTGTATTAAGTTGGTTTTACCCTTGAGCTTATAGAGCACACATCTCTCCATTTAGCTTCAATATTGACTCGATTACGAGTACGGGTGACAAATGTTTTACTATCAAACCAGAAAGTAAACCCATATTGTGTCAATACCTCTTATCGAAGCAGGTTTTACGTCATTCATTAAAAATCTATAAGTTTTAATATCATGTTTAAAGAACTTTCCGTAGTATTTGTCATTAGAAATTCAATTTTCGAATTTCTCTAAAAGTTTTACATGGTTCACACGAACCTACATTTCTGGCTCACCTACTGTTAAGTGGCATTTATGTCCACTTGGAATGCTCTATAAAGGCTTGAATTAATATTTTGTACTCAAGTAATTTGTGCTTTTGATGTGTTTTTGTAGTGTTTTTGTATTTCAGGCATATTACAAAGAATCAGGAGATTTAGCAATGTTTTGGTGCTAAATTGGTGTTAGGATGGTGCTCAGGAAGATTGCTCGAGGATTGCCAACTCATACCAGCCAAGAAATCAAGAAAATAAAGATTTTCCAAAAGGTCAGTGCGCCCACGTTGTGGTAGCACGCGACCGCACCGAAGATGCAGAATTGCAGCGCGCCCGCATTGGTGAAGCGCGCGCCCGCGCCGGGTAAATTTCCAGGAATCCTGATTTTACTACAATTCTGATTTTCTGGACTTCTAATCTACATGGGCTACTATATAATGACAACTTATGATCATTTTTCAATAACAAGACGTACCTTAGCTTAAGGAGAAGACGAAGAAGACCGTATAACACAATTCAACCAAGGCGAAGAGGATCTAGTTTATTCTTGTGATTTTTTATTTTAAGTTGTAATCTTGGATGCTAGTTTTCTAATTTGTTGAACCTATACTCTTGTTTAACGTACTTGGTTTATTATTTATTTAGTATAAAGACTACATTTATTATACCATGCTTTCATCGGAACCCATGTTGATGATGAGACCGATTATGGGCTAATCGTTATCGTGGGGTTCTAACGGATTGACTTATGGATTTCTTTAGTTAATTTGTTTCGATACCTTAGTGTGTGGTGATTATATGATATCCTAGTATTAGTTATACTTATTCGTCTTATGAGCATCGCGAACTTATAAGATAGCGTGTTAATCTCTATTGAAGCGAAAGTGAATTTAGGGGTTTAGAACTTGCCATGCTAGCATAGGTTCATGTATTTGATATGCATGATTCGTAGGTAATTTTAACCATCTTACTTGCCCTATGTAATCACGATAGATAACTTGCGCATTAAACCGTTATGTTGTCAAATTCTATAGACATATAGGGTCTCAATATAATTGGTGTCTATTCAGCTTCTATCTCTTTTGTGGATGTCTGGTAGTAGGGTATTCGTAAAATAAAAGTTGGCATTTTCTAGTTTTGTGTTGTCTGATTAGTGTCATCACCATTGCATGCTAAGGTTAAGAACAAAAAGGCTATTGAATGAAGTAATAATGAAGTTAGAATCCCATGTTTGTGTCATATAGTAATCAATCCCTTTAATCTCTTAGTTAATATTCTTTAGTATAATCTCTTAGTTAATCTTAGTTATAAACAATCCCAATTTGTTATCATCTTAGCATTGAATAATAACTATAACATTGTTGCATAAGTACATTGATTAAAGTTAACCTAAACAAGCATATGTAGGAACGAACTAGAATTAATTCTATATTACTTGCAATCACGTATATTTGCATGAATATTAGCGCGTGTTTTCGTCCTAACACCTACTGGTACAACCAGAAGAGGCCCAAGAAAGAACATAAATTTTCAATAAACCCACATTCAGTGATCCTTGATCAACCGATGCGTTAGGGTTAACAACTTTTTCGGATTCTCTACGAAGTTCAGCATAAATAGCTGATATCAATATTCTCCGTATTAAGTATCACATGGATCACTATAATAGGCTCGTGTGTCACTGCCACAGTAGACCGACACCAACACGTGAAATTACTATTTAACTGGAGGAAAAATCCAACCAGAAAAATATAATTTCTGTGCCGACCCATAACCTATACTCCAGGCCCATTAGGTTTTTTAATGTGGAGAATCCCGAGCAATTCTAAATCTGGTTCACTTCAGCTGCACAACTCGTCACATTGTTTAACAACAAACATATTACTACATAATATCTAATGCAGCACAAGTGAGAATACTAGAACAAAATTTTCCAGTCAAACTATTATTAACAAATGAGACACATTACATAATAAAACAACTTATGCCTCCTTTAATAGATTTCCAAAGTCTCCATATAGATTAAAAGCATTTTGTTAACAAATAAATCTATTAAAAATAAGATGTTTAGAACTACATATTTTGCATCACATTTATTGTCACAAACCTTTGCGTGTAGTTTATTTTCTCCAATTAAATAGATACGCGGTAAGGCCTCTATTTATCCAGTATTATAAGTTTGTGATATAACTCCATTATTAAAGATTAAACAATAAAAATTGATGCTTTCTCATCACTCAACAATGATTAAAAATTAATCACCAAATAATCAAGTTTCATCATGAAGGGTCACATATATGTAGCCATATCATTTAATTGCATAGCAATATCATGTTATGAACTTGCACGAATGGAAACTATAGCATATACGATTCTTGTATCAGTATACTAATAATTTTGAAATCCATTTAGAATTAAGAAACTGTAGCTCATATATATTATCAATCACCATGCTAATTAAACAAAACATAATAAGCTATCCATTAATAGTGAAAATATGGACAAATTATAAATTTTGGTTTAATCTAACAATTTATAATGATTAACCCGAGAAATAAAAATCGCCAAATATGTCCACTTGAATATAAGTTGACCATAAATCAATAACTACTAAAGCATCAATAGGCTTATAAGAAAACCAATTATTCAGCAACTTTGTGCATACTTTTACCTCGTACCTGTTATGCTTAAACAAAGCACCACTTAAAAGCAAATTTATATTAGTTTCAAGCACATTGCAACAAGTGATCAAAGAAATTAGCGCACTAAGTTTAATTTAATTAATGAGGCAAATAATGGCCACTTATATACCCATAAAAATAGTATACCATTTAGAGCCTATCAGTGATAAGTATAAGGCTGTGATCCAATTTAAACAATCAAATTGACTTTTGCATTTACTCACAAGAAAGTATGAATATCGAAGAAAACTGCTTTAAGATTGTTATCAATCTTGTACGATATAGACATTATTATATATATTGAATATATAACTAATTCACGAGAACATTGTTAATTCTTAAATCACATAAGTATATAAGAATTAACAATTAAATTAGGATAAGGGTTTGAGAAAATAAACAGAGATTGGATTTAATCTCGAGTCCAGAAAAATGTCTCCTTAAAGCAGTTTCGCCCCGCACCATCCGTGTTTAGTGACCTGCTTCCCAGGATAAAATGAGATACTGGTATAATCGAAAAATCGAAAATACTCTCAGCGAACTTGAATTGAGCCCGAGAACTATCACCGAAATATTAGGAAATTTTAAGACTGAAGAGACCGAGAATTAAAGAGACGACTTTTATTTTCTCGACTTAATAAAACTGGTGCCCTAAGACTCTATATATAAAGAGAGGCTTGAACGTACTTGTATTATTTTCGATGTGGTACATGGTATTTATAAGAAAAACCAAGGAATAGGTTTGTGCTACTCTCGATGTGGTACAAAACCCACTTTTCACATTAAAATGTCACACTTTGGAATATCAGTTCTCATTCACCTTTTATTCATTTTGAGCGTGTAAATATGCTTTGGAAACCCCTCGAAGAGGAGAATACATTCCAATAAATACAAACCACTAACAAATAATATGAATCACTCATATAGAGTCTCAAAATGATTCATAACTTAGTCTAAAATACTAAGTTTGTCCAACACTTTTTGCTATAAATTGTAAGGTCTTTGAGTTTTGCTTCTATTTTGTTCAAGATATCAAAAGTTTAAGCATCTCTAAACTAAAAACATATCAAACATACTAAAAATAATTATCATAGATATCATGTAAAAAATTGTTTCTTCAATGATACTTTCCCATTAGTTGTAATTATACACAAAAGGCTATATTAGTGAAATTACACATAATCTACAACCGTAATAAAATAAAATATTTAGAATAACATGAAATAATAGCAACATACTATTTTAAAAAATAGTCAGTCGTTAAAACAACTCCACCAGAGTAAACCAAAATCAGCATAGTTTAGCAAATTTTACATAATCATTATTTAATCTATTTTACCCAACCATTTTAGCTAATACGCGTTGGAGATGCTCTTATGCAAGGAAAAAAATTACATATATTTTATGTTCAATCAATATTTTGCAATATATATATAAATTTAAAATATGTAAAAGAAAATTTTAGAATTCGAATGTGGATATCATTAATATTTCCTTTCCGGATAATATTTGAATTCGTTTCCTTAACAAAAATTTTTTCTATTTGTTGTTAATTTTAATTATCTTTTTTGAATAAATAGTAAATTTTAATATTTCAATTTTTTTCAAATTAAATTATATGATTAATTTACTTATGCAATCCTTTCCCGAAAAATTGACTTCAACATATATTTTGAGGTATAGATTTTTTATCTTAAAATTTCAATATATAATAAATGTCCTTAAAATAGAAAAATAATTAAAGCTATATTAAAATAATTTTTCATAAAAAATTACTTAAAAAAATTAAAAAAGTAAATAAATTAAATTTTAAATTATATAAGAAGTCACATAACTACATAAAAATGGTGTATTTTTGGATGTTCCAAAAAACAAATCGACACGCATTTGGTCTACGATGGATTACAATACATTATGAGCTAGATTTAATTTGGATCATACAAAAAAATAGGCGGGGTATTATAAATTACATATTTAAATAAGATTTTAAGAAATTCAATACTATATGGTGATACTCAACTTGAATTGTAAAATATTATTTAAAGTTTAGACATATTTAATTTATATTTTGAAATATTTTTTTATATATAATACATATATACTCATTTTGAATTTGAATAGGATCCATTACATTTTATAAAATTCAAAGAATTTTCATATATTAATTAATATTTTTTACTATATAAAACTGAATTCGGCTAAAATTAAGATATTTTCAATTTTTTTGATATATGATCTTAACGTTCATGAAATTTTGTATCAATCCCAAAAATTCCGTAGATTCAACAAAATTTAGTAAGATATTTTTAAAAAACATGTGTTATTCATTATTTTAACAAAAATCTCATAAAATTGAATTACTAGAGCTCAATTTCATTTGACGAATTATTTCATTTGACAAATTATTTCATGATTTGTGATGGATACCTATCTTAGAAATTTTTAAGTTCAATTGGTCAAACTAAATCATAAAATAACTCATGTTTTACTACCACCATTCCAATTTATTAAAAAAATGTAGTATTTTTTTATTGTCATATGTGTTAGATTGAGCTAATGCTCTTAATAAGTTCATAGCATTGTAATTGGTGGTTTGCGACAATACAAACTTGATGAACTTACCTATATGAATGTGGGGCTACGCCCAACTCCCTATGAGATCCTGTAGGCTAAGGACTCTAGAGCATTCATGAATATGCAGCTAAAAATGTGGGGCATCTTATAACACAAATTGTTAAAGGCATTATGAAGGTTAATGTCATGCAAGAACACCTTTTGATATGAGAAAGATTTTAGTGCGCATATATATCTTCACTAACTGCCAAGAAAGGTTCAAGAATTTTTCACCTAATATGGTTGTGTGACATATATGTATGTACAGGGTATCAATTCAACGCCACAAGACATTGATACTTACAAAACTGTTGTCCATAAAACTTCTCTTATTACCCAAGCTATATTTTCTTTTGCATCATGTGGGGGATTGTTGAAATTAATATTTTTATTTATTCCAATATTTGTTTGCTTCAAAAGAAAACTAATCTTTATAAGTGTGAGTCTTTTTATTTAAGACTTTTCACTTGTATGATCTTTTATTTTTGAGACATTTCTCTTTAAGACATTCTAGATTTCATCTCCCCCTCATCATTATTTGTGACCTATGACCTTCTAACTATCTTGGAGTTACAAATTTTCACTTCTATAAAAGGAGATCTATACCTTTCTTTTTAGATAGACAACCAAAAATCGTATTCTCATTCTATATACACATACTTTGGGTAATGATCAAAAGGTGTTATCTATCTGTCTCACTGTACACCACCAGTTAGGCGGATGTCGTGTAACGCTGGAGGTTGATTGTCATGAGTCCGTGTGTACGTAGCGGGGTAAATTCAACTTTAGTGCAGTGATTAATTTCACGCCACGACTTTTATTGAGATAAGTAATCCTAAACTTTATTTATTATCATCGATTCTTTCGTTATTATTTCTTTTGTCATTCGATGAAAAATGTTTATGATATTGACCACATGAATAAGAGTTTTAGCTTTATGCTTCTTAAGATATAAGGTCGGGATCTCGAACATATTGATTTTTTGGACATTTAAAAAATATTTTATCTATTTGTTAATTTATAATCTCCGACTTAGGCATTATTTTTCTTTCTCGTGTAAATGTTAAGTTAGTATAATCTGTTTAATATTTGGTCTACAATTGTGACTCAATTACCTTTTCTAGCATTCTAAAGTTGAACTTGTATTTGTTAAATAGATTTATACCAATATATCGAGATTGAGGTGCAATGAATATTATCTTGTTAAGACGATCTATATGATATCAATAATGTGATAGTTTAAATAATATGCATGTTTGATAATATGTCCGAGAAGGGTTGGACATCTTGCTAGAATTACGCTTTTAACTTAAGTGTGTAGTTTTTGACTTCTCTTTATTTATGTGTCATCTTTTTACCATACACTTGCAATATATATTGTAAAGTTATATGTGATTTTTCGGTATATTCAGACATACTTGATTAAATATTTGAGGCGTAGTATTGAAAATTTTGGGGCTCTATTTTTTTAAGGAGTAGTAGTGAACATAAACTGTTAATGATGTATATAATAGTGTGTTAGTCTTGTATTTGTTCACAATATTGTGATGTATTGCACAGTAAACTTCATACTTATTTGATTTTTAAATGAGAATATATCCGCCAGACAGTTACATGAGTAATATATCTTGTAAATAATAAAAAAAATGTTAAAAATATATCTTTTTTGTTAAAAAATGTTAAAATATTTTTTTAGAGTTTATAATTTTGATGCCTATTTTATTCACTGTGGGGGTTGACAAATATGTCAATATTAGTTAATTGTGCAATTATTTTCGTGTCTCATGTAATAGTCAATTGTGTTACATGGACGATTGAGATGCTTGAACATGAATTATTTTTTTAAATAATAAATACATGAAAGACTAGTGTAGTCTTGAGGGTGTAATTTAAGGAACATTATACCTGATTGGTTTCTCATCACTCTAATTAAATAGAAAAATCTTATGAATTTGTACTATTTATCATTATTGCAGCAAGTATCTCATGTGTGGTGTGTGACCCATATTTTACTAAATAAATATAAAGGCATTTTTTATAAATTTTATCAAGTCAAATTTATTGTGTTTTCATGAATTAATGTGACATAAAATTGACGGTTGATATGTATCAGGATGAATACTTTGATATTAGAAAGCTCCCACATAATGAGGTTACGTATTTTATAACTCTCCAATTACTATAAAACCTCGATAAATTAATACCTTTGGGACCATGAAAAAATATTAATTAATCGAAATATTAATAAATCGATAAATTAATAATTTATTAATATATCGCTATATTAATAACTTATTAATTTATCGATATATATTATTTAAAATTTTATAACATATACAATTCTCAGAATAATAATTTATTTTCATCTATTGAATACTTAAAATAACATTAGGAAATATTTATGAATTTAAGTAAATTGAAAGAATTCACTTATTTAATTAGATTACATAATGTCCTCAAGTTCTCAAAATGGTTCAAGCCAGGACCCTATCTTTTCTAGACCAGCCTTGGTCCTATTTACCACAACAATAAAAGGGACCTTATTTAACTAAGTACCCAGTTGGAGCCAGTCTCACGAAAAGATGTCCTTAAAGCAACAAGTACATTACATAATTTCCTCTTGTAATTTGAACATAGTACGCCAAAGCTCCATAATGCATTAAGAAAGATTCAAGATGAAGTACAAGGTGACCTCAGTTTTAAAAAGAAGCAGGTTACAATTGAGGCTTACTATAAAAGTGCATCCTGAAAATCTATAATTTTGATATAATATGTAATTATTAATTTATATATTATATGGGACTTATATGTATTAATAAAAAAAATTTATCTTATAAATTTAGCGAATTATTAATTTAGCATAAAGGGTCCGGCTCGGGGTTACAAGAAATTATTAATTTAACGAGGTTATTAATTTATCGAGTATAAATTTATCGAGGTTTAGCTGTAGTTTGAAAGTAATTTCCTTCTGTAAAGTAAGTTGCTACTTGAGAATGAGAAGAATACTTCGTTAATATTTATATTTTTCACTTTATAGATGCATGTATAATATAAAAACTTTGTTAATCCAAATGACCGAGTTACATGCATATTGTTGGAGAGAAATTATATTTAGAATTGATCGCAAGAACTAAGAATATACTTGAAGAAAAGAGTTAGGCCATGTGAATTGAGGTTGATAATAATCTACGGTTATCAGAAAGAGAATATAGACACCTAAGGCATGCTATAGTGTGTAAATCTGATCAGTAGTAATGTGATATCACTCGAGTATGTAAAGTTAAAGGGAAATATTGTAGATCCTCTTTACAAAGGTCTTTGTCAAATATTGTTACTAGAGTTGGCGTAAAACACGTCTAATTAAACCCTATCCTGGAGTAAATTGTGTTAAATCACAAAAGTGCTCATTATGACCTTTGGATGGTGCTAAGAGTTACCACAATTGGAATGGTTTTAAAGCCTATGTTGAGTGAATTGTGATGGATACCCATCTTAGAAATTTCTAAGTTCAATGGGTCAAACTAAATCGTAAAAGAACTCATGCTTTACAACCACCATTCCAATTTAATGAAAAAGTGTATTATTTTTCTATTGTCATATATGTTAGGTTGAGCTAATACTCTTAATAAGTTCATAGCCTTGTAATAGGTGATTTGCGACAATACAAACTTGATGAACTTTCCTATATGAATGTGGGAGCTACGCCCAACTCCCTATGAGATCCTGTAGGCTAAGGACTCTAGAGCATTCATGAATATCCATCCAAAAATGTGGGGCATCTTATAACATAAATTGTTTAAAGGCATTATCAAGGTTAATGTTATGCAAGAACACCTTTTGATATGAGAAAGATTTTAGTGCGCATATATATCTTCACTAACTGCCAATAAAGGTTCAAGAATATTTTTTTTCACCTTATATGGTTGTGTGACATATATGTATGCACGGGGGATCAATTCAAGTCCACAAGACATTGATACTTACAAAACTGATTATCCATTGTCCATAAAACTTCTCTTATCACACAAGCTATATTTTCATTTGCATCATGTAGGGGATTGTTGGAATTAATATTATTATTTATTCCAATATTTGTTTGCTTCAAAAGAAAACTAATCTTTTTAAGTGTGAGTCTTTTTATTTAAGACTTTTCACTTGTATGACCTTTTGTTTTTGAGACATTTCTCTTTAAGACCTTCTAAATTTCATCTCCCCCTCATCATTATTTGTGACCAATGACCTTCTAACTATCTTGGAGTTACAAATTTTCACTCTTATAAAAGGAGATCAATACCTCTCTTTTTAGATAGACAATCAAAAATCGTATTCTCATACTATATGCACATACTTTGGGTAATGATCAAATGGTGTTGTCTATCTGTCTCCCGGTACTACACCGGTGAGGCGGATGTCGTGTAACGCTGGAGATTGATTGTCATGAGTCCGTGTGTACGTAGCGGGGAAAATTCAACTTTAGCGCAATGATTAATTTCACGCCACGACTTTTATTCAGATAAATAATCCTAATTTTATTTTTTATCATCGATTGATAGGGTGTATAATTATATATATTTTATATGATTTTATTCCTCATATTTATTATATTTTGCATTGATTTGGATTTTTATTAATTAGATTTTAATATTTTATTGTACAAAGCAAGGAAATCCTAAACTTGGATGGATTGGAGAATTAGAGTTTAATTTGGAGACTTATTAGAAGGAAATTCGGATTTGTTGGACTGCATGCGCGCAATTCACTGTTTCGGTCATATCTTGATTTCTAGAAGTCAGAATTGGATGATTTAACAGCCCACGCGAAGCTAGAATATTATCTTTCATTCTACAGTGATCCAAGTATCAAATTACAAATGGAGAAGCCCAGAATTATTGAAGAAAAGTCAGCTGTGAATTTTCCTTTAGATATCCAATCAGTTTAGGAAAAGTACTTGTATAAAAGTCTTCTATTAGATATACAGATACATACATATACAGAGGGGAGAGACGACGACTTTTTCTTCTTGTAAAAAGGATTGAAGGTTTTCTTCTCTATTCTCATTAATATTAATTATGTGTTCTTATTATATTATATGTTTTGTTAATCAAGTTATGAGTGAGTAGATTTTTAAATCTAGTGTTAAGTTGAACCCTAGTTATGATTGATGCATGATTTTCCCAATTCCCCCAATTTAGTTATATTACATGCTCTTACTTATTGAGTTGTGCTTAATTAACAATTACATGTCAGACGTGATTATGTGTATTGTTTGAACCCAATACCTATTTATCAGCGAAAGTTGTATTTAGGTGGTTGTCATTTATCCAATAAGAATATGAACTTCTCCATAAAAATAGTTAGAATGGATTGTTAGGAAGTTAGGATGTTGTGTTTAATATCTCTAAATTGCATGATACCATGAAAATAGGCTTGATTGTATTTTAGAGAAGCCATTAATACTCGAGAGAGGTTATTGGTATTTTATAGGGTGCGTCTTTCCTCTTGAGTAGTATATGATTAATTTGAGGTCGAAAATCATAATTGCATTGATTCATGCTAGTGGGGATACTTAACTCTGAATGTTTTTAGTTATTTGATTAATACAACGTAATTGTTTTAGTATAATTTTAGTTAATCAATCTGTCAATATTTATTGTGTAACTTGCTTAGTTAAATCGAGTCAAAAATTACTAGTGATTGGTACATTTGTCTCTGTGGGATCGACTGTGACTTACCCTACTACATAGTTAGAAGGATTTGTTAGATATTATCATTTGATCGGCACGCGAAAGCTTTGTCATCGATTCTTTCGTTATTATTACTTTTATCATTCGATGAAGAATGTTTATGATATTGACCACATGAATTAGAGTTTTAGCTTTATGCTTCTTAAGATATAAGGTCGAGATCTCGAATATATTGATTTTTTGAATATTTAAAACATATTTTATCTATTTGTTAATTTAAAATCTCCGACTTAGGCATTATTTTTCTTTCTCGTATAAATGTTAAGTTAGTATAATCTGTTAAATATTTGGTCTACCGTTGTGACTCAATAACCTTTTCGAACAATAATAAGGGATTTTGTTAATTTAACTGTTTTGTTGGAAAATTACCACCATTAATAGATGTATGACATATTTTGATCAACTTTTTAAAAATATTGTTTAAATTTAAAATTAAAGAGTAATATTTATAACAGTCTTGGCATACTTTCTTCACAATTATAAAATTAATTTTTAAAAATTTTGTAAAAAATAAAAAACATATTTCTAATTTTTTATAATATATTAAATTTTTTAGGTTCTATATAAGACTTTACTCAAATTTTATAGACTTTATTCATAACTTATGATTTTCCGAGTATTGAACAAGTTTTAATTAAGAAAAACGAATAAAATTTGAAGTAGATGGACATCAAGTCGGCTGACTAAGATTCTGATTTTTTTTAAAATCGAGGTTAAATTCGATCTTTTATGGTTTCGTTTATGTGATTGAGATTTTATTAATAAATACGTCGTGTCTCTGTTACTACGAGTTAAGCCGAGTTTTTCTTGGTCACACTTTTTCAGAGTTGAATTAAACATATCTTTCGAATTTTTTATATTTTTAGCACGAATTACTATATTTAGGTAAATTAGGTAATATTGTTGGAATGCGATATTAGGTAAATTATTTTAATATTGTGCACACGAAAATTTCAATCTAACGAATCATTGGTTTAATTTTATTTATACAAGAGTGTTGAATTATCAATATTTATACCCTAGATCCGCATGGGCCAAATCTTAAAGTCAGAGATCAAAAAAGAAAAAAAATTATTAAACTCCAAAAAGCGAATACAAATATTTCAAAATAATATAAATATGAGATACGATAATGTAGATTGAAATTAACGAAATATGGTTATATTTTATAAATTATTAAGTAAATGACAAAAAAGTAGGTTCGGTCTAAAAAGTGTTTGTGATAATTATATGAAAGTGTTATTAAATTCATGATTGGCTTTGCTCGCACTGAAAGCCAAACTATATACCTTTTCGAAAATCCTTTTCATGATACGATATGAAAATTAACCGAAACATTTTTTTTAGAAAAAGTTAAACCGAAACATCATTATATGTTATTATTATTCGTATAAATTAAACTTTGACTTAGTTTTCTTCCTTTTTAATAAAAAAGATTAAACATATGTTGTTTTATTTTTCTTCAAAATAATAAAATATATTCAATCTTTTTTTTAAAAAATTACAATATATTTATCAAAAGAATATTTTTATAGAATTAAAGTAATATCTCAGATTTCATAACAAAAAAAAGTAATATCTCTGATATTATTCATTCCTAACCGTTTTTTTATGAAAATGCACTAGTCCCTCATGTCTCTCTTGGACCACAATACCTATATATACCCCAGCTCACTTCTCTATCTCTCGGAGCTCATTTCATTTCTTTGTGTATCATCAGCTCTTTAATCATTCATTCTTTATTTTAATTGTTTTAAAAATCTCCTTTCTTGTTTGTTTTAATGGCAGCCTCAGACCCTTTTAGTCTTGAAAACCTGCTTTGTACTGAAACTGATAGCCTGCATTTTGATGACCTTGAGGCCATTGATGATCTTAACCATCTTATAGATTCTGATAATCTGGTGGACAATGGATCAGAGCCTTTGATTGGTCTTATTCCAATGCAGAGTGATCAAGTTGTGTCTTCTTTGTTTGACAAAGAAAAAGATTTTTTTCCAGCTAGTGATTATTTAGAAAGATTGGCTAATGAGGAACTTGAATTATGTGATGTTAGAGAAGAAGCTGTTGACTGGATATATAAGGTTGTCTTTGTGTCTTTCTTCAGTTTTGTTGTTTTTTTAAATAGAGTAAAAAACATTCTTCGATTTTGTTGATTTTTTTGGTGTTTGGGAGAAAAATGTGGTAGATTTTATACTCCTTTAGTCACCATTGTTGTTTGATAAATGCTTTACATGAATTTATAATCTTTATTGCATTTTTCGTGTATGCCTTGTGAATAATGCCTAATTAGAAGTGATGCCAATGTCGAATTTCTAATTCGGGTTTTTGTGTTTTTGATTAATAGGCTCATGCGCATTTCTGTTTTGGAGCGCCGACTATTTGCTTAGCGATTAATTACTTGGATCGCTATCTTTCTGTTTATGAACATCCAGTAAGTCTATGGAATTAATTAAAGTCGATGCTTTTAGCGTAATTTAGTTTTTCTGTGTGTGTATTAACATGCAAAATTGCTAATTGTCTCTTCTTCATATGCATTTCATAGGTTGAAAAATTTTGGAGTGTTCAATTGGTAGCTGTGGCCTGCTTATTGTTAGCAGCAAAACTGGAAGATGTTAGAGTGCCATCTACTGTTGATTTGCAGGCAAGCAAAATTCTTCTACAGATTATGACATGTATCGTGTGTGCATGTGATGTTTATGCTAGCTGTGGCCTGTGTGACATACTCTGCTTTAATTTTATGATCAAAGCTTGGTCCGAATCTTTGATAGTTATAAGAAGATGTCATTTTTTTTAATTCAGGTGGCAGATCCTAGCTTAATTTTTGAAGATCAGTCAATAAAATCGATGGAGCTTAATGTGTTGGCCAGCTTGAAATGGAGGATGTATGCTTGTACTCCGTTTTCGTATATAGATTTCTTCATTAGAAAGCTCAAAAGTGAAGACATGATTCCATCAGAGTCTCTGATGTATGGATCATTGATCTATAAATCATGCCAGTTCATAGTGAACACAATGAAAGGTCTCACAGTTAAAATATTAAAATAAAGTTTCTTAACTGATTTTGGTACTATGATGTTCCAAGTGTTTGATACAGATTTTGGTGGAATAAAATGCAGGTGTTGATTTCCTAGAATTTAGGCCCTCGGAAATCTCAGCTGCTGTTGCAATCTGTGTTACGAGAGAAACACAGGAATCAGAGATTGACAAGGCAATATCTGGTGTCATGCATTTTGAGAAGGTAAACAATTGCGGTGTCCACTGTAATAAAAGACAGGACAAACCTTCTTGTATTTTTCTTAAACATATGATTTGTTGGACTTTGCAGGATAGGCTGCTGAAGTGTGTTCAAATGATTGAAGATTTGACAGAGATAGCAGCGAGTACTGATCTACCTGATGGTACTGTATCAGTAGCAGCTCGAGCAGGGTCCGGGAGTCCTGATGGGGTGTTGGATGCAGCATTCTTGAGCTATAGAATCTACGGGAGAACAGTTGTTTCAGATCCTAGTTCATCAAACGCTGCTAATCAAGATCCGAAAAGGAGAAGGCTTGATTGATCATTTCAAGAGATCAAGTCATTTAATATGGACCTCTGATGCATTACTCAAGTCCCAACAGTTTCGATTGAATCGTGGTTTTGGTGTGGCTGGCTTCATGCAAGTGCCCGCATAGAAATATATAAACACAGATGACAGAATAGGAGTTACATGTTAGGATATGAATAGGATTGTTAGTTATTCTTTTTATTTCTTAGTTGTGATTCAGACAATTGTTTTAATGTTTTACGGAAGCATTTTGCTATAAACTGTGTGGTCTTTTGAATATTACTTCTATTTGATCTATAAGATACTGGAAGTTATAATTAGTTTTTAAGATACAAAAAGTTATGAAAAAAATTATTTCATAGATTGTGTTATTCAAACGCATAGTTTGGAATATATATCAAAATTTAAAATAATTAACCCTTTTGAAGCTTATATTGTTGTGTTAGATCAAAAAATTCTTTCTTGACCTAACATAAAAGAAAATATTGGAATCCAAATCTAGATATCATTAATATTTTTAGATAATATTATAATTCGTTTTCTAAATAAATATTTATATTTATTATTAAATTTACTTATATTTTTTGAATAAAGAACACATATTAGTATTTCAAATTTTTTGAAATTAAATTAAATAATAAATTTACTTATGCACTCCTCTTTCGAAAAATTCACTTCAACGTATTTTTTGAAGTATAAATTTTTTATCTTTAAATTTAAATTTATATTAATAGTCCTTGAAATAGAAAAACAATTAAACCATATTAATATAATTTTTTCATAACAAAAATATTTTAAACAATTAAATTAAATACCATGATTTTAAATTTTATACTTATATATATATATATATTATCATATATGTTCAATTTTGTATTGAGATATTACTAGATATTGATATTTGTATTCTATTTTTTTAAATACATATGAATATTATTCAAAAATCAGAATAGAAATAGTAAACAGATATTAAATATTTCATTGCACAGAAATGCACAAAAAATTCTATTAATTTCTTTTGAAAGTTATTGAAACGAGTATTTTTGAAAATCGAACAGCTTTCTCTAAATATGAGCCCACGCGCAGCGTGAAACATATTTTTTCCATTATATATATATAGATACTCTTTATATCCCTCTCATTTGTTTATACATTCTTTTGTTGGATGTCATTTCCAATTGTTCACATTTCAAAAAAATTCAAAAATAATAAAAAATTTATAATATGAAAGGTAACCACATACACAACTTCTCTCCCCTATAGCGATTTTATACATATAATATTAATCGGTCTCAGTGATTTACTCACTTTTTAAACTTTCATCTGGTACTTTATTGATATATGTTAGTGGCTTACATATCGGAAAATAATAAATATTTTAAATTGTAAGAGATTGTATTTTGGACACTACAAATTATATTTTGAAGAGTAGAAAGAAATAGGCTAAATATCAGGAAAATATTCTTTTATTTTTTTATTTAACAATTTCCAAGAAAAACTCGTACAAACATATATATCTTATAAAAATAATTATTAACTTTCAACTCTAACAATTGTTATTAAGAATGAATTTAATATAGAAAAAATCGGATCTTGTCAGGATTTTTTAAAAAGCCTAGAATTTATCTAGGCTGAAAGCTTTTATTCTGATTTTTTAAAATCTGGGTTTTTCTAACTCTGAAATTTTTATCTGAATTTTTCGGGTTCGAGCATGATCGAATTTTCAAGAATTAAAATGACTCTTTTAACACTTGTGGGGCCGAGTTTTTTTCCAGATCAGAATTTTTTCAGATCTGATCGGATCGAATTTTGGGTTTCGGACTTTTTAAAAATCTTTACCGTGAGTTTATTTTTAAAATTGTTTGCCATGATTGGTAGGTCTAAAAATCTTTTATAGTTAAAATTTTTAAAGGTAAGTACATAATTAAATAATTTTTCATGAAATGATGTCAAATTTCGATATATTTAAAAGAATTGGTAAGTTCACAAACTCAACAAAAAAGAATCGATAAACTAGTTCAATTTAACTCGTTTATTAAATAAAGTTGAATGAAACATAATTTTTGAGATTGATAATTTTAAACTCCGATTAACCCACCAACAAGAAAAAGTTTCACCATAATCGATAATGCAAAACCAAACTCTAACACTTGCAACCGTTTGAGTGATGATGTCAAAAAGAGTTTGAAATTGGATATTTTTAAGTTTAAATTAAGCAAGCTCAAATTTTTGAAATACTTATTTAGTCGAAACATTTATTTAACAGACGGGTAGAGTTATGTTTACTTCTGAGTTAAACAAGCCAAGTTTCTCGTGAACTTAATAATTAAAAAATAAAACTTAACTAAAATTTAGTTTATAAATAATAATAAAAAATTCGGAAAAAAAATTCATCTATTAATTTTACATGAATTTGAGCTTGAGTTAGAATCGAGCCAGTTCTCAAATTCGAGTTGAGTTCTAGTCACACTTGGTATGCACTCATTCTCACTCATTTTAACTAAATAAATGTGAATGTATAGATCGACTTGAATAGAAGTTCGAGTCAAGTTGAGTTCAGTTACAAGAGTTCGAGTTCGAGGTGCTCGCAAGTTCGAGTTAGAGGCGCTTGCGAGCAGCCTTGCCGGACACGAATTACAGTCTATAGCCCCAATTTGAAGCCCTTTAGCGGTCATGTGTGTATAATTGAATACTTTGTGTGAGTTGGTAGGTAGTCAGCCGTATCCAATTTTATGTCTATGACAATTTATGATGTCAAAAAAATCGATCAGTCAATTAGAAAGCTAAATAAACTCATGCAATCTTCATAGTTTGTTCAACAACCTGTCATCAAATTAACATTTTCCCTTTTATAAATACCCATGTAAGGTATTACTTCTCAACAACAGAAAAACTGAAGTGCAAAGTTTATCATAACTTCCTCTAAAATATGGTACGTTTATTTTTGGTACTATTACTACTTACCAACCTTGACATGAGTCTAGGAACAAGGCATCTCTTGCACAATAGTCCCTCCGCTACCTTGCCCCCAATGATTACAATCTCGTCCCTGCCCAATACTGCATTACCTCCGTTACCAGCCATGCCTACGCTACCCAAGGTCGCATTTCCACCTCTTCCCGCTGTTTCGATGCCTACGATCCCAACTTTGCCAAGCGCACAGGTTCCATCTATGCCAATCCCCACGATGCCGACCCTCCCAAAACTAACACTACCTCATCTTCCTTCCATCCCTACTTCTAAACCAACTACTATGCCCACAATTCCTTCAATTCCTTTCTTCTCACCACCACCATCCAATTAACTAGGCTTCACCTGAGAAGATTTTATTGATCTTTTTTCCTCAGGAAATATGTACTACATATATTATCATTTTGTTTGAATTTCTTGTATCACTCTATCTCATATGTGAAGTTTGGAATTGGTATTATAGATTCATTAAAATTTATTTACGATAAATGTTTACATTCTTATATGCACATACATAATGTTTTTAGCTTTACTCCAAGATTAGCATGCATAAACATCCCTAAATGTTGGAACCATGGGAACATTGAGTTCACACTACAAGAGGAAGGGGTTTTACGATAGAATAAATACAAAGAATCTGTCACAATTGACCGACTTTGAGACGCAAAAAACTGTCATAAATGCATGTGTCGTAAGTTCTTTTTCTGTCGTACTATCTTATTCAGTCGTAAGTTATTTGTGGGTCTCATACTAAATAAAAACAATCATTAAAAAAAGAAAAAAACAAAAGTGCGACGAAATCAGTCATAATTGTTTTCAAATTTGTGGCGTAATTCGTCATAACTATTCCCAGAATTACGACATTATCCATCGCATAATTTTTAAAATTGTGACACAATCCGTCATAAAATTGCACAGAAATTATGACGAAATCCGTCATATAGTCCCCATTTTTGTGACAGGTACCAACATAAATATGCCCAGTAAGTATGCTCATATGCCTAAGGTAGCGACAAAATCTGACCTAAAATTCTCAAATAAGCTCAGTACTACGACGGAATTCATCGTTTTAATCACATGTTGTGACAGATTCCGTGGCTAGTTTATAGTACACCTATATTGTCCTCAAATTGTATAATTAAACCAGTGATTCATTCACAGATTTCTCAACACACATACAAACTAATAACCCATACAAAATATTACAACACGTTTAGAAAAATTAATCAAGTAGTCAAATCCACATTACGCATCAGGCAAAAAGAGAAACACCTCAAATTCGATAAACATATGTCGCACAGTTATAAGACAGACATATGTCGCATAATTATAAGACAAGCATATGTCACACAGTTAAAGCATATGTCACACAGTTATAGCAAATGAAAGCATAATTATGCCTAAACCCATTAGTCAGCTAATATCCAAAAGAAGGCATAAGTCGCCCCCAAGCTGCAAAGGCATAAGTCGCCCCCAAGCTGCAAAAGTTAGCCACATGATATGCAAGTCATAATTGATTTTCAGAGATGATCCTCTTGTCATTACTTCTCGTAATGATCAAAACACTCACATGCAATCAATTATGAATTGCATATCATGTGTAAATAACACATGCACACTTGTCAATTCTCTGATTTTGAATCAGTTTGACGTCTCTTATTGACATATTTCACATTTATGAAATAACTTTACCAGTTATTACTCAAGGCTTCCACTTGTTATTGCTGTTACCAACTTTTAGCGTCCCAGAAACCAGCAATTTCAGTTTGCATCATTGCCGAGTTTAAGCATCCTTAAACTGGCAATTCTTATTCACATAGTAACCAATTTTGAGCGTCCTCAAAATGGCAACCTTGTCATTTATTTGAAGCCATTGAGTATCACAATAATATCAAATTTAATATGTCATTATTTTGTGTCTATGTTGTTTCACTCAACATGATCACCGAAAATACAGACTTTCTACTCTTGCTTTATTTAGAGCAACCCCGAGGTTCACGTAAATAGATATTTCTCCAAATATCTATTTAGAAAGACTGTCTCAATGTTCATTGATGCACTTTTAAATTTCACAATACGATAATTTTAGTATCATCTTAATGAACCTTATTCTCCAAACTCGAGAATATTTCATAAAGTATATAAGATCATCATTTTTGGCTGTAATATTTTATTATTAGTCTGACCTTTTACTTCCTTCTGACCCACATATATTTTCCCAATTTAAAAATTCATTTGGGTCCTAATGCTTCTATCTCGTAAGAAGATCTATATATTTTTAAACAAGATTCTGTCAAACAGAATTACTCTCTCTATTTCTTAACATCCTTTCCCCCATAAAGGACATAGAGAAAACATACATCCATTTTCTCGTACACGTGCTAGAAAATCTTGATCTATTGACTTCTCAATAATAGTCACATTTTCTCTTGATATATTCACTTATCAAGAAATTATACGAGAAGCGCATTGCTTCTATTAAACTTACAGGTTTACCTTCAAGCAAATTATCAAGACATCCGGGACTAGCAATTACCCAAGTCTTTTGCTCTCTATAGATTCATCCTCACATTCATCCAATAACTCATAAATTCATTTAGATGACTTTTAATTACAGATCTACTAGGAACTGTTAGCTTATTGCATAAGCATTCCAAAACTCTGTAATAGCATTCTTACGAATCTCACAAATTAGATTCATATATAAGATATTATTACACTCAACCATTGTCTATGTATCTATCCAAAATATCTCAATTGATTTTGGATCTTATGTTACCAATAGAGGTATTGGTATCAAGTTTCGAGATACCCCCACATTTCAATTATTTTCAAGAATCTTTCATTACATTCCACTATTCATAGAAAATTCAATAATTTTTTATTCAATATACCCCCACAATTTTAATATTATGTCAGAAAACATTCCAAAACTAATAGGAAATTTAATTATTTTCTTCCGTGGTATCTTGTTTAAGGAACGATTAGCCCTTCGTAACTAATATCCTTAAATTTAGTGATAGTCCAAGCTGATCACAATCGTTTTGTATCTCCCTTAAAGCGCAACTCAAGCCTGCATCTACTCCATTTATTTAATGCGAGTAAGGTGCAACGACATCATGACTATTCACGTTGCAAAAAGAATTCACCCGGTGATTATTCATCATTAGATTTATTCACTACCATCTTAATTATCTGTATTAAGTTGGTTTTACCCTTGAGCTTATAGAGCACACATCTCTCCATTTAGCTTCAATATTGACTCGATTACGAGTACGGGTGACAAATGTTTTACTATCAAACCAGAAAGTAAACCCATATTGTGTCAATACCTCTTATCGAAGCAGGTTTTACGTCATTCATTAAAAATCTATAAGTTTTAATATCATGTTTAAAGAACTTTCCGTAGTATTTGTCATTAGAAATTCAATTTTCGAATTTCTCTAAAAGTTTTACATGGTTCACACGAACCTACATTTCTGGCTCACCTACTGTTAAGTGGTATTTATGTCCACTTGGAATGCTCTATAAAGGCTTGAATTAATATTTTTTACTCAAGTAATTTGTGCTTTTGATGTGTTTTTGTAGTGTTTTTGTATTTCAGGCATATTACAAAGAATCAGGAGATTTAGCAATGTTTTGGTGCTAAATTGGTGTTAGGATGGTGCTCAGGAAGATTGCTCGAGGATTGCCAACTCATACCAGCCAAGAAATCAAGAAAATAAAGATTTTCCAAAAGGTCAGTGCGCCCACGTTGTGGTAGCACGCGACCGCACCGAAGATGCAGAATTGCAGCGCGCCCGCATTGGTGAAGCGCGCGCCCGCGCCGGGTAAATTTCCAGCAATCCTGATTTTACTACAATTCTGATTTTCTGGACTTCTAATCTACATGGGCTACTATATAATGACAACTTATGATCATTTTTCAATAACAAGACGTACCTTAGCTTAAGGAGAAGACGAAGAAGACCGTATAACACAATTCAACCAAGGCGAAGAGGATCTAGTTTATTCTTGTGATTTTTTATTTTAAGTTGTAATCTTGGATGCTAGTTTTCTTATTTGTTGAACCTATACTCTTGTTTAACGTACTTGGTTTATTATTTATTTAGTATAAAGACTACATTTATTATACCATACTTTCATCGGAACCCACGTTGATGATGAGACCGATTATGGGCTAATCGTTATCGTGGGGTTCTAACGGATTGACTTATGGATTTCTTTAGTTAATTTGTTTCGATACCTTAGTGTGTGGTGATTATATGATATCCTAGTATTAGTTATACTTATTCGTCTTATGAGCATCGCGAACTTATAAGATAGCGTGTTAATCTCTATTGAAGCGAAAGTGAATTTAGGGGTTTAGAACTTGCCATGCTAGCATAGGTTCATGTATTTGATATGCATGATTCGTAGGTAATTTTAACCATCTTACTTGCCCTATGTAATCACGATAGATAACTTGCGCATTAAACCGTTATGTTGTCAAATTCTATAGACATATAGGGTCTCAATATAATTGGTGTCTATTCAGCTTCTATCTCTTTTGTGGATGTCTGGTAGTAGGGTATTCGTAAAATAAAAGTTGGCATTTTCTAGTTTTGTGTTGTCTGATTAGTGTCATCACCATTGCATGCTAAGGTTAAGAACAAAAAGGCTATTGAATGAAGTAATAATGAAGTTAGAATCCCATGTTTGTGTCATATAGTAATCAATCCCTTTAATCTCTTAGTTAATATTCTTTAGTATAATCTCTTAGTTAATCTTAGTTATAAACAATCCCAATTTGTTATCATCTTAGCATTGAATAATAACTATAACATTGTTGCATAAGTACATTGATTAAAGTTAACCTAAACAAGCATATGTAGGAACGAACTAGAATTAATTCTATATTACTTGCAATCACGTATATTTGCGTGAATATTAGCGCGTGTTTTCGTCCTAACACCTACTGGTACAACCAGAAGAGGCCCAAGAAAGAACATAAATTTTTAATAAACCCACATTCAGTGATCCTTGATCAACCGATGCATTAGGGTTAACAACTTTTTCGGATTCTCTACGAAGTTCAGCATAAATAGCTGATATCAATATTCTCCGTATTAAGTATCACATGGATCACTATAATAGGCTCGTGTGTCACTGCCACAGTAGACCGACACCAACACGTGAAATTACTATTTAACTGGAGGAAAAATCCAACCAGAAAAATATAATTTATGTGCCGACCCATAACCTATACTCCAGGCCCATTAGGTTTTTTAATGTGGAGAATCCCGAGCAATTCTAAATCTGGTTCACTTCAGCTGCACAACTCGTCACATTGTTTAACAACAAACATATTACTACATAATATCTAATGCAGCACAAGTGAGAATACTAGAACAAAATTTTCCAGTCAAACTATTATTAACAAATGAGACACATTACATAATAAAACAACTTATGCCTCCTTTAATAGATTTCCAAAGTCTCCATATAGATTAAAAGCATTTTGTTAACAAATAAATCTATTAAAAATAAGATGTTTAGAACTACATATTTTGCATCACATTTATTGTCACAAACCTTTGCGTGTAGTTTATTTTCTCCAATTAAATAGATACGCGGTAAGGCCTCTATTTATCCAGTATTATAAGTTTGTGATATAACTCCATTATTAAAGATTAAACAATAAAAATTGATGCTTTCTCATCACTCAACAATGATTAAAAATTAATCACCAAATAATCAAGTTTCATCATGAAGGGTCACATATATGTAGCTATATCATTTAATTGCATAGCAATATCATGTTATGAACTTGCACGAATGGAAACTATAGCATATACGATTCTTGTATCAGTATACTAATAATTTTGAAATCCATTTAGAATTAAGAAACTGTAGCTCATATATATTATCAATCACCATGCTAATTAAACAAAACATAATAAGCTATCCATTAATAGTGAAAATATGGACAAATTATAAATTTTGGTTTAATCTAACAATTTATAATGATTAACCCGAGAAATAAAAATCGCCAAATATGTCCACTTGAATATAAGTTGACCATAAATCAATAACTACTAAAGCATCAATAGGCTTATAAGAAAACCAATTATTCAGCAACTTTGTGCATACTTTTACCTCGTACCTGTTATGCTTAAACAAAGCACCACTTAAAAGCAAATTTATATTAGTTTCAAGCACATTGCAACAAGTGATCAAAGAAATTAGCGCACTAAGTTTAATTTAATTAATGAGGCAAATAATGGCCACTTATATACCCATAAAAATAGTATACCATTTAGAGCCTATCAGTGATAAGTATAAGGCTGTGATCCAATTTAAACAATCAAATTGACTTTTGCATTTACTCACAAGAAAGTATGAATATCGAAGAAAACTGCTTTAAGATTGTTATCAATCTTGTACGATATAGACATTATTATATATATTGAATATATAACTAATTCACGAGAACATTGTTAATTCTTAAATCACATAAGTATATAAGAATTAACAATTAAATTAGGATAAGGGTTTGAGAAAATAAACAGAGATTGGATTTAATCTCGAGTCCAGAAAAATGTCTCCTTAAAGCAGTTTCGCCCCGCACCATCCGTGTTTAGTGACCTGCTTCCCAGGATAAAATGAGATACTGGTATAATCGAAAAATCGAAAATACTCTCAGCGAACTTGAATTGAGCCCGAGAACTATCACCGAAATATTAGGAAATTTTAAGACTGAAGAGACCGAGAATTAAAGAGACGACTTTTATTTTCTCGACTTAATAAAACTGGTGCCCTAAGACTCTATATATAAAGAGAGGCTTGAACGTACTTGTATTATTTTCGATGTGGTACATGGTATTTATAAGAAAAACCAAGGAATAGGTTTGTGCTACTCTCGATGTGGTACAAAACCCACTTTTCACATTAAAATGTCACACTTTGGAACATCAGTTCTCATTCACCTTTTATTCATTTTGAGCGTGTAAATATGCTTTGGAAACCCCTCGAAGAGGAGAATACATTCCAATAAATACAAACCACTAACAAATAATGTGAATCACTCATATAGAGTCTCAAAATGATTCATAACTTAGTCTAAAATACTAAGTTTGTCCAACACATTTTGCTATAAATTGTAAGGTCTTTGAGTTTTGCTTCTATTTTGTTCAAGATATTAAAAGTTTAAGCATCTCTAAACTAAAAACATATCAAACATACTAAAAATAATTATCATAGATATCATGTAAAAAATTGTTTCTTCAATGATACTTTCCCATTAGTTGTAATTATACACAAAAGGCTATATTAGTGAAATTACACATAATCTACAACCGTAATAAAATAAAATATTTAGAATAACATGAAATAATAGCAACATACTATTTTAAAAAATAGTCAGTCGTTAAAACAACTCCACCAGAGTAAACCAAAATCAGCATAGTTTAGCAAATTTTACATAATCATTATTTAATCTATTTTACCCAACCATTTTAGCTAATACGCGTTGGAGATGCTCTTATGCAAGGAAAAAAATTACATATATTTTATGTTCAATCAATATTTTGCAATATATATATAAATTTAAAATATGTAAAAGAAAATTTTAGAATTCGAATGTGGATATCATTAATATTTCCTTTCCGGATAATATTTGAATTCGTTTCCTTAACAAAATTTTTTTCTATTTGTTGTTAATTTTAATTATCTTTTTTGAATAAATAGTAAATTTTAATATTTCAATTTTTTTCAAATTAAATTATATGATTAATTTACTTATGCAATCCTTTCCCGAAAAATTGACTTCAACATATATTTTGAGGTATAGATTTTTTATCTTAAAATTTCAATATATAATAAATGTCCTTAAAATAGAAAAATAATTAAAGCTATATTAAAATAATTTTTCATAAAAAATTACTTAAAAAAATTAAAAAAGTAAATAAATTAAATTTTAAATTATATAAGAAGTCACATAACTACATAAAAATGGTGTATTTTTGGATGTTCCAAAAAACAAATCGACACGCATTTGGTCTACGATGGATTACAATACATTATGAGCTAGATTTAATTTGGATCATACAAAAAAATAGGCGGGGTATTATAAATTACATATTTAAATAAGATTTTAAGAAATTCAATACTATATGGTGATACTCAACTTGAATTGTAAAATATTATTTAAAGTTTAGACATGTTTAATTTATATTTTGAAATATTTTTTTATATATAATACATATATACTCATTTTGAATTTGAATAGGATCCATTACATTTTATAAAATTCAAAGAATTTTCATATATTAATTAATATTTTTTACTATATAAAACTGAATTCGGCTAAAATTAAGATATTTTCAATTTTTTTGATTTATGATCTTAACCTTCATGAAATTTTGTATCAATCCCAAAAATTCCGTAGATTCAACAAAATTTAGTAAGATATTTTTAAAAAACATGTGTTATTCATTATTTTAACAAAAATCTCATAAAATTGAATTACTGGAGCTCAATTTCATTTGACGAATTATTTCATTTGACAAATTATTTCATGATTTGTGATGGATACCTATCTTAGAAATTTTTAAGTTCAATTGGTCAAACTAAATCATAAAATAACTCATGTTTTACTACCACCATTCCAATTTATTAAAAAAATGTAGTATTTTTTTATTGTCATATGTGTTAGATTGAGCTAATGCTCTTAATAAGTTCATAGCATTGTAATTGGTGGTTTGCGACAATACAAACTTGATGAACTTACCTATATGAATGTGGGGCTACGCCCAACTCCCTATGAGATCCTCTAGGCTAAGGACTTAGGGCATTCATGAATATGCAGCTAAAAATGTGGGGCATCTTATAACACAAATTGTTAAAGGCATTATGAAGGTTAATGTCATGCAAGAACACCTTTTGATATGAGAAAGATTTTAGTGCGCATATATATCTTCACTAACTGCCAAGAAAGGTTCAAGAATTTTTTTCACCTAATATGGTTGTGTGACATATATGTATGTACAGGGTATCAATTCAACTCCACAAGACATTGATACTTACAAAACTGTTGTCCATAAAACTTCTCTTATTACCCAAGCTATATTTTCTTTTGCATCATGTGGGGGATTGTTGAAATTAATATTTTTATTTATTCCAATATTTGTTTGCTTCAAAAGAAAACTAATCTTTATAAGTGTGAGTCTTTTTATTTAAGACTTTTCACTTGTATGATCTTTTATTTTTGAGACATTTCTCTTTAAGACATTCTAGATTTCATCTCCCCCTCATCATTATTTGTGACCTATGACCTTCTAACTATCTTGGAGTTACAAATTTTCACTTCTATAAAAGGAGATCTATACCTTTCTTTTTAGATAGACAACCAAAAATCGTATTCTCATTCTATATACACATACTTTGGGTAATGATCAAAAGGTGTTATCTATCTGTCTCACTGTACACCACCAGTTAGGCGGATGTCGTGTAACGCTGGAGGTTGATTGTCATGAGTCCGTGTGTACGTAGCGGGGTAAATTCAACTTTAGTGCAGTGATTAATTTCACGCCACGACTTTTATTGAGATAAGTAATCCTAAACTTTATTTATTATCATCGATTCTTTCGTTATTATTTCTTTTGTCATTCGATGAAAAATGTTTATGATATTGACCACATGAATAAGAGTTTTAGCCTTATGCTTCTTAAGATATAAGGTCGGGATCTCGAACATATTGATTTTTTGGACATTTAAAAAATATTTTATCTATTTGTTAATTTATAATCTCCGACTTAGGCATTATTTTTCTTTCTCGTGTAAATGTTAAGTTAGTATAATCTGTTTAATATTTGGTCTACAATTGTGACTCAATTACCTTTTCTAGCATTCTAAAGTTGAACTTGTATTTGTTAAATAGATTTATACCAATATATCGAGATTGAGGTGCAATGAATATTATCTTGTTAAGACGATCTATATGATATCAATAATGTGATAGTTTAAATAATATGCATGTTTGATAATATGTCCGAGAAGGGTTGGACATCTTGCTAGAATTACGCTTTTAACTTAAGTGTGTAGTTTTTGACTTCTCTTTATTTATGTGTCATCTTTTTACCATACACTTGCAATATATATTGTAAAGTTATATGTGATTTTTCGGTATATTCAGACATACTTGATTAAATATTTGAGGCGTAGTATTGAAAATTTTGGGGCTCTATTTTTTTAAGGAGTAGTAGTGAACATAAACTGTTAATGATGTATATAATAGTGTGTTCGTCTTGTATTTGTTCACAATATTGTGATGTATTGCATAGTAAACTTCATACTTATTTGATTTTTAAATGAGAATATATCCGCCAGACAGTTACATGAGTAATATATCTTGTAAATAATAAAAAAAATGTTAAAAATATATCTTTTTTGTGGTAAGAGAATAAGAGTATGAGATTTTTAATCAAAATTTAATTTTTTTAGAGTTTATAATTTTGATGCCTATTTTATTCACTGTGGGGGTTGACAAATATGTCAATATTAGTTAATTGTGCAATTATTTTCGTGTCTCATGTAATAGTCAATTGTGTTACATGGACGATTGAGATGCTTGAACATGAATTATTTTTTTAAATAATAAATACATGAAAGACTAGTGTAGTCTTGAGGGTTTATCATTATTGCAGCAAGTATCTCATGTATGGTGTGTGACCCATATTTTACTAAATAAATATAAAGGCATTTTTTATAAATTTTATCAAGTCAAATTTATTGTGTTTTCATGAATTAATGTGACATAAAATTGACGGTTGATATGTATCAGGATGAATACTTTGATATTAGAAAGCTCCCACATAATGAGGTTACGTATTTTATAACTCTCCAATTACTATAAAACCTCGATAAATTAATACCTTTGGGACCATGAAAAAATATTAATTAATCGAAATATTAATAAATCGATAAATTAATAATTTATTAATATATCGCTATATTAATAACTTATTAATTTATCGATATATATTATTTAAAATTTTATAACATATACAATTCTCAGAATAATAATTTATTTTCATCTATTGAATACTTAAAATAACATTAGGAAATATTTATGAATTTAAGTAAATTGAAAGAATTCACTTATTTAATTAGATTACATAATGTCCTCAAGTTCTCAAAATGGTTCAAGCCAGGACCCTATCTTTTCTAGACCAGCCTTGGTCCTATTTACCACAACAATAAAAGGGACCTTATTTAACTAAGTACCCAGTTGGAGCCAGTCTCACGAAAAGATGTCCTTAAAGCAACAAGTACATTACATAATTTCCTCTTGTAATTTGAACATAGTACGCCAAAGCTCCATAATGCATTAAGAAAGATTCAAGATGAAGTACAAGGTGACATCAGTTTTAAAAAGAAGCAGGTTACAATTGAGGCTTACTATAAAAGTGCATCCTGAAAATCTATAATTTTGATATAATATGTAATTATTAATTTATATATTATATGGGACTTATATGTATTAATAAAAAAAATATTATCTTATAAATTTAGCGAATTATTAATTTAGCATAAAGGGTCCGGCTCGGGGTTACAAGAAATTATTAATTTAACGAGGTTATTAATTTATCGAGTATAAATTTATCGAGGTTTAGCTGTAGTTTGAAAGTAATTTCCTTCTGTAAAGTAAGTTGCTACTTGAGAATGAGAAGAATACTTCGTTAATATTTATATTTTTCACTTTATAGATGCATGTATAATATAAAAACTTTGTTAATCCAAATGACCGAGTTACATGCATATTGTTGGAGAGAAATTATATTTAGAATTGATCGCAAGAACTAAGAATATACTTGAAGAAAAGAGTTAGGCCATGTGAATTGAGGTTGATAATAATCTACGGTTATCAGAAAGAGAATATAGACACCTAAGGCATGCTATAGTGTGTAAATCTGATCAGTAGTAATGTGATATCACTCGAGTATGTAAAGTTAAAGGGAAATATTGTAGATCCTCTTTATAAAGGTCTTTGTCAAATATTGTTACTAGAGTTGGCGTAAAACACGTCTAATTAAACCCTATCCTCGAGTAAATTGTGTTAAATCACAAAAGTGCTCATTATGACCTTTGGATGGTGCTAAGAGTTACCACAATTGGAATGGTTTTAAAGCCTATGTTGAGTGAATTGTGATGGATACCCATCTTAGAAATTTCTAAGTTCAATGGGTCAAACTAAATCGTAAAAGAACTCATGCTTTACAACCACCATTCCAATTTAATGAAAAAGTGTATTATTTTTCTATTGTCATATATGTTAGGTTGAGCTAATACTCTTAATAAGTTCATAGCCTTGTAATAGGTGGTTTGCGACAATACAAACTTGATGAACTTTCCTATATGAATGTGGGAGCTACGCCCAACTCCCTATGAGATCCTGTAGGCTAAGGACTCCAGAGCATTCATGAATATCCATCCAAAAATGTGGGGCATCTTATAACATAAATTGTTTAAAGGCATTATCAAGGTTAATGTTATGCAAGAACACCTTTTGATATGAGAAAGATTTTAGTGCGCATATATATCTTCACTAACTGCCAATAAAGGTTCAAGAATATTTTTTTTCACCTTATATGGTTGTGTGACATATATGTATGCACGGGGGATCAATTCAAGTCCACAAGACATTGATACTTACAAAACTGATTATCCATTGTCCATAAAACTTCTCTTATTACACAAGCTATATTTTCATTTGCATCATGTAGGGGATTGTTGGAATTAATATTATTATTTATTCCAATATTTGTTTGCTTCAAAAGAAAACTAATCTTTTTAAGTGTGAGTCTTTTTATTTAAGACTTTTCACTTGTATGACCTTTTGTTTTTGAGACATTTCTCTTTAAGACCTTCTAGATTTCATCTCCCCCTCATCATTATTTGTGACCAATGACCTTCTAACTATCTTGGAGTTACAAATTTTCACTCTTATAAAAGGAGATCAATACCTCTCTTTTTAGATAGACAATCAAAAATCGTATTCTCATACTATATGCACATACTTTGGGTAATGATCAAATGGTGTTGTCTATCTGTCTCCCGGTACTACACCGGTGAGGCGGATGTCGTGTAACGCTGGAGATTGATTGTCATGAGTCCGTGTGTACGTAGCGGGGAAAATTCAACTTTAGCGCAATGATTAATTTCACGCCACGACTTTTATTCAGATAAATAATCCTAATTTTTATTTTTTATCATCGATTGATAGGGTGTATAATTATATATATTTTATATGATTTTATTCCTCATATTTATTATATTTTGCATTGATTTGGATTTTTATTAATTAGATTTTAATATTTTATTGTACAAAGCAAGGAAATCCTAAACTTGGATGGATTGGAGAATTAGAGTTTAATTTGGAGACTTATTAGAAGGAAATTCGGATTTGTTGGACTGCATGCGCGCAATTCACTGTTTCGGTCATATCTTGATTTCTAGAAGTCAGAATTGGATGATTTAACAGCCCACGCGAAGCTAGAATATTATCTTTCATTCTACAGTGATCCAAGTATCAAATTACAAATGGAGAAGCCCAGAATTATTGAAGAAAAGTCAGCTGTGAATTTTCCTTTAGATATCCAATCAGTTTAGGAAAAGTACTTGTATAAAAGTCTTCTATTAGATATACAGATACATACATATACAGAGGGGAGAGACGACGACTTTTTCTTCTTGTAAAAAGGATTGAAGGTTTTCTTCTCTATTCTCATTAATATTAATTATGTGTTCTTATTATATTATATGTTTTGTTAATCAAGTTATGAGTGAGTAGATTTTTAAATCTAGTGTTAAGTTGAACCCTAGTTATGATTGATGCATGATTTTCCCAATTCCCCCAATTTAGTTATATTACATGCTCTTACTTATTGAGTTGTGCTTAATTAACAATTACATGTCAGACGTGATTATGTGTATTGTTTGAACCCAATACCTATTTATCAGCGAAAGTTGTATTTAGGTGGTTGTCATTTATCCAATAAGAATATGAACTTCTCCATAAAAATAGTTAGAATGGATTGTTAGGAAGTTAGGATGTTGTGTTTAATATCTCTAAATTGCATGATACCATGAAAATAGGCTTGATTGTATTTTAGAGAAGCCATTAATACTCGAGAGAGGTTATTGGTATTTTATAGGGTGCGTCTTTCCTCTTGAGTAGTATATGATTAATTTGAGGTCGAAAATCATAATTGCATTGATTCATGCTAGTGGGGATACTTAACTCTGAATGTTTTTAGTTATTTGATTAATACAACGTAATTGTTTTAGTATAATTTTAGTTAATCAATCTGTCAATATTTATTGTGTAACTTGCTTAGTTAAATCGAGTCAAAAATTACTAGTGATTGGTACATTTGTCTCTGTGGGATCGACTGTGACTTACCCTACTACATAGTTAGAAGGATTTGTTAGATATTATCATTTGATAGGCACGCGAAAGCTTTGTCATCGATTCTTTCGTTATTATTACTTTTATCATTCGATGAAGAATGTTTATGATATTGACCACATGAATTAGAGTTTTAGCTTTATGCTTCTTAAGATATAAGGTCGAGATCTCGAATATATTGATTTTTTGAATATTTAAAACATATTTTATCTATTTGTTAATTTAAAATCTCCGACTTAGGCATTATTTTTCTTTCTCGTATAAATGTTAAGTTAGTATAATCTGTTAAATATTTGGTCTACCGTTGTGACTCAATAACCTTTTCGAACAATAATAAGGGATTTTGTTAATTTAACTGTTTTGTTGGAAAATTACCACCATTAATAGATGTATGACATATTTTGATCAACTTTTTAAAAATATTGTTTAAATTTAAAATTAAAGAGTAATATTTATAACAGTCTTGGCATACTTTCTTCACAATTATAAAATTAATTTTTAAAAATTTTGTAAAAAATAAAAAACATATTTCTAATTTTTTATAATATATTAAATTTTTTAGGTTCTATATAAGACTTTACTCAAATTTTATAGATTTTATTCATAACTTATGATTTTCCGAGTATTGAACAAGTTTTAATTAAGAAAAACGAATAAAATTTGAAGTAGATGGACATCAAGTCGGCTGACTAAGATTCTGATTTTTTTTAAATTGAGGTTAAATTCGATCTTTTATGGTTTCGTTTATGTGATTGAGATTTTATTAATAAATACGTCGTGTCTCTGTTACTACGAGTTAAGCCGAGTTTTTCTTGGTCACACTTTTTCAGAGTTGAATTAAACATATCTTTCGAATTTTTTATATTTTTAGCACGAATTACTATATTTAGGTAAATTAGGTAATATTGTTGGAATGCGATATTAGGTAAATTATTTTAATATTGTGCACACGAAAAATTCAATCTAAAGAATCATTGATTTAATTTTATTTATACAAGAGTGTTGAATTATCAATATTTATACCCTAGATCCGCATGGGCCAAATCTTAAAGTCAGAGATCAAAAAAGAAAAAAAATTATTAAACTCCAAAAAGCGAATACAAATATTTCAAAATAATATAAATATGAGATACGATAATGTAGATTGAAATTAACGAAATATGGTTATATTTTATAAATTATTAAGTAAATGACAAAAAAGTAGGTTCGGTCTAAAAAGTGTTTGTGATAATTATATGAAAGTGTTATTAAATTCATGATTGGCTTTGCTCGCACTGAAAGCCAAACTATATACCTTTTCGAAAATCCTTTTCATGATACGATATGAAAATTAACCGAAACATTTTTTTTAGAAAAAGTTAAACCGAAACATCATTATATGTTATTATTATTCGTATAAATTAAACTTTGACTTAGTTTTCTTCCTTTTTAATAAAAAAGATTAAACATATGTTGTTTTATTTTTCTTCAAAATAATAAAACATATTCAATCTTTTTTTAGAAAATTACAATATATTTATCAAAAGAATATTTTTATAGAATTAAAGTAATATCTCAGATATTCATAACAAAAAAAAGTAATATCTCTGATATTATTCATTCCTAACCGTTTTTTTATGAAAATGCACTAGTCCCTCATGTCTCTCTTGGACCACAATACCTATATATACCCCAGCTCACTTCTCTATCTCTCGGAGCTCATTTCATTTCTTTGTGTATCATCAGCTCTTTAATCATTCATTCTTTATTTTAATTGTTTTAAAAATCTCCTTTCTTGTTTGTTTTAATGGCAGCCTCAGACCCTTTTAGTCTTGAAAACCTGCTTTGTACTGAAACTGATAGCCTGCATTTTGATGACCTTGAGGCCATTGATGATCTTAACCATCTTATAGATTCTGATAATCTGGTGGACAATGGATCAGAGCCTTTGATTGGTCTTATTCCAATGCAGAGTGATCAAGTTGTGTCTTCTTTGTTTGACAAAGAAAAAGATTTTTTTCCAGCTAGTGATTATTTAGAAAGATTGGCTAATGAGGAACTTGAATTATGTGATGTTAGAGAAGAAGCTGTTGACTGGATATATAAGGTTGTCTTTGTGTCTTTCTTCAGTTTTGTTGTTTTTTTAAATAGAGTAAAAAACATTCTTCGATTTTGTTGATTTTTTTGGTGTTTGGGAGAAAAATGTGGTAGATTTTATACCCCTTTAGTCACCATTGTTGTTTGATAAATGCTTTACATGAATTTATAATCTTTATTGCATTTTTAGTGTATGCCTTGTGAATAATGCCTAATTAGAAGTGATGCCAATGTCGAATTTCTAATTCGGGTTTTTGTGTTTTTGATTAATAGGCTCATGCGCATTTCTGTTTTGGAGCGCCGACTATTTGCTTAGCGATTAATTACTTGGATCGCTATCTTTCTGTTTATGAACATCCAGTAAGTCTATGGAATTAATTAAAGTCGATGCGTTTAGCGTAATTTAGTTTTTCTGTGTGTGTATTAACATGCAAAATTGCTAATTGTCTCTTCTTCATATGCATTTCATAGGTTGAAAAATTTTGGAGTGTTCAATTGGTAGCTGTGGCCTGCTTATTGTTAGCAGCAAAACTGGAAGATGTTAGAGTGCCATCTACTGTTGATTTGCAGGCAAGCAAAATTCTTCTAAAGATTATGACATGTATCGTGTGTGCATGTGATGTTTATGCTAGCTGTGGCCTGTGTGACATACTCTGCTTTAATTTAATGATCAAAGCTTGGTCCGAATCTTTGATAGTTATAAGAAGATGTCATTTTTTTTAATTCAGGTGGCAGATCCTAGCTTTATTTTTGAATATCAGTCATTAAAATCGATGGAGCTTAATGTGTTGGCCAGCTTGAAATGGAGGATGCATGCTTGTACTCCGTTTTCGTATATAGATTTCTTCATTAGAAAGCTCAAAAGTGAAGATATGATTCCATCAGAGTCTCTGATGTATGGATCATTGATCTATAAATCATGCCAGTTCATTGTGAACACAATGAAAGGTCTCACAGTTAAAATATTAAAATAAAGTTTCTTAACTGATTTTGGTACTATGATGTTCCAAGTGTTTGATACAGATTTTGGTGGAATAAAATGCAGGTGTTGATTTCCTAGAATTTAGGCCCTCGGAAATCTCAGCTGCTGTTGCAATCTGTGTTACGAGAGAAACACAGGAATCAGAGATTGACAAGGCAATATCTGGTGTCATGCATTTTGAGAAGGTAAACAATTGCGGTGTCCACTGTAATAAAAGACAGGACAAACCTTCTTGTATTTTTCTTAAACATATGATTTGTTGGACTTTGCAGGATAGGCTGCTGAAGTGTGTTCAAATGATTGAAGATTTGACAGAGATAGCAGCGAGTACTGATCTACCTGATGGTACTGTATCAGTAGCAGCTCGAGCAGGGTCCGGGAGTCCTGATGGGGTGTTGGATGCAGCATTCTTGAGCTATAGAATCTACGGGAGAACAGTTGTTTCAGATCCTAGTTCATCAAACGCTGCTAATCAAGATCCGAAAAGGAGAAGGCTTGATTGATCATTTCAAGAGATCAAGTCATTTAATATGGACCTCTGATGCATTACTCAAGTCCCAACAGTTTCGATTGAATCGTGGTTTTGGTGTGGCTGGCTTCATGCAAGTGCCCGCATAGAAATATATAAACACAGATGACAGAATAGGAGTTACATGTTAGGATATGAATAGGATTGTTAGTTATTCTTTTTATTTCTTAGTTGTGATTCAGACAATTGTTTTAATGTTTTACGGAAGCATTTTGCTATAAACTGCGTGGTCTTTTGAATATTACTTCTATTTGATCTATAAGATACTGGAAGTTATATTTAGTTTTTAAGATACAAAAAGTTATGAAAAAAATTATTTCATAGATTGTGTTATTCAAATGCATATTTTGGAATATATATCAAAATTTAAAATAATTAACCCTTTTGAAGCTTATATTGTTGTGTTAGATCAAAAAATTCTTTCTTGACCTAACATAAAAGAAAATATTGGAATCCAAATCTAGATATCATTAATATTTTTAGATAATATTATAATTCGTTTTCTAAATAAATATTTATATTTATTATTAAATTTACTTATATTTTTTGAATAAAGAGCACATATTAGTATTTCAAATTTTTTGAAATTAAATTAAATAATAAATTTACTTATGCACTCCTCTTTCGAAAAATTCACTTCAACGTATTTTTTGAAGTATAAATTTTTTATCTTTAAATTTAAATTTATATTAATAGTCCTTGAAATAGAAAAACAATTAAACCATATTAATATAATTTTTTCATAACAAAAATATTTTAAACAATTAAATTAAATACCATGATTTTAAATTTTATACTTATATATATATATAAATATATATATTATCATATATGTTCAATTTTGTATTGAGATATTACTAGATATTGATATTTGTATTCTATTTTTTTAAATACATATGAATATTATTCAAAAATCAGAATAGAAATAGTAAACAGATATTAAATATTTCATTGCACAGAAATGCACAAAAAATTCTATTAATTTCTTTTGAAAGTTATTGAAACGAGTATTTTTGAAAATCGAACCTGTATTAGGCCAGCTTTCTCTAAATATGAGCCCACGCGCAGTGTGAAACATATTTTTTCCATTATATATATATATAGATACTCTTTATATCCCTCTCATTTGTTTATACATTCTTTTGTTGGATGTCATTTCCAATTGTTTACATTTCAAAAAAATTCAAAAATAATAAAAAATTTATAAGATGAAAGGTAACCACATACACAACTTCTCTCCCCTATAGCGATTTTATACATATAATATTAATCGGTCTTAGTGATTTACTCACTTTTTAAACTTTCATCTGGTACTTTATTGATATATGTTAGTGGCTTACATATCGGAAAATAATAAATATTTTAAATTGTAAGAGATTGTATTTTGGACACTACAAATTATATTTTGAAGAGTAGAAAGAAATAGGCTAAATATCAGGAAAATATTCTTTCATTTTTTTATTTAACAATTTCCAAGAAAAACTCGTACAAACATATATATCTTATAAAAATAATTATTAACTTTCAACTCTAACAATTGTTATTAAGAATGAATTTAATATAGAAAAAATCGGATCTTGTCAGGATTTTTTAAAAAGCCTAGAATTTATCTAGGCTGAAAGCTTTTATTCTGATTTTTTAAAATCTGGGTTTTTCTAACTCTGAAATTTTTATCTGAATTTTTCGGGTTCGAGCATGATCGAATTTTCAAGAATTAAAATGACTCTTTTAACACTTGTGGGGGCGAGTTTTTTTCCGGATCAGAATTTTTTCAGATCTGATCGGATCGAATTTTGGGTTTCGGACTTTTTAAAAATCTTTACCGTGAGTTTATTTTTAAAATTGTTTGCCATAATTGGTAGGTCTAAAAATCTTTTATAGTTAAAATTTTTAAAGGTAAGTACATAATTAAATAATTTTTCATGAAATGATGTCAAATTTCGATATATTTAAAAGAATTGGTAAGTTCACAAACTCCACAAAAAAGAATCGATAAACTAGTTCAATTTAACTCGTTTATTAAATAAAGTTGAATGAAACATAATTTTTGAGATTGATAATTTTAAACTCCGATTAACCCACCAACAAGAAAAAGTTTCACCATAATCGATAATGCAGAACCAAACTCTAACACTTGCAACCGTTTGAGTGATGATGTCAAAAAGAGTTTGAAATTGGATATTTTTAAGTTTAAATTAAGCAAGCTCAAATTTTTGAAATACTTATTTAGTCGAAACATTTATTTAACAGACGGGTAGAGTTATGTTTACTTCTGAGTTAAACAAGCCAAGTTTCTCGTGAACTTAATAATTAAAAAATAAAACTTAACTAAAATTTAGTTTATAAATAATAATAAAAAATTCGAAAAAAAAATTCGGAAAAAAAATTCATCTATTAATTTTACATGAATTTGAGCTTGAGTTAGAATCGAGCCGAGTTCTCAAATTCGAGTTGAGTTCTAGTCACACTTGGTATGCACTCATTCTGACTCATTTTAACTAAATAAATGTGAATGTATAGATCGACTTGAATAGAAGTTCGAGTCAAGTTGAGTTCAGTTACAAGAGTTCGAGTTCGAGGTGCTCGCAAGTTCGAGTTAGAGGTGCTTGCGAGCAGCCTTGCCGGACACGAATTACAGTCTATAGCCCCAATTTGAAGCCCTTTAGCGGTCATGTGTGTATAATTGAATACTTTGTGTGAGTTGGTAGGTAGTCAGCCGTATCCAATTTTATGTCTATGACAATTTATGATGTCAAAAAAATCGATCAGTCAATTAGAAAGCTAAATAAACTCATGCAATCTTCATAGTTTGTTCAACAACCTGTCATCAAATTAACATTTTCCCTTTTATAAATACCCATGTAAGGTATTACTTCTCAACAACAGAAAAACTGAAGTGCAAAGTTTATCATAACTTCCTCTAAAATATGGTACGTTTATTTTTGGTACTATTACTACTTACCAACCTTGACATGAGTCTAGGAACAAGGCATCTCTTGCACAATAGTCCCTCCGCTACCTTGCCCCCAATGATTACAATCTCGTCCCTGCCCAATACTGCATTACCTCCGTTACCAGCCATGCCTACGCTACCCAAGGTCGCATTTCCACCTCTTCCCGCTGTTTCGATGCCTACGATCCCAACTTTGCCAAGCGCACAGGTTCCATCTATGCCAATCCCCACGATGCCGACCCTCCCAAAACTAACACTACCTCATCTTCCTTCCATCCCTACTTCTAAACCAACTACTATGCCCGCAATTCCTTCAATTCCTTTCTTCTCACCACCACCATCCAATTAACTAGGCTTCACCTGAGAAGATTTTATTGATCTTTTTTCCTCAGGAAATATGTACTACATATATTATCATTTTGTTTGAATTTCTTGTATCACTCTATCTCATATGTGAAGTTTGGAATTTGTATTATAGATTCATTAAAATTTATTTACGATAAATGTTTACATTCTTATATGCTCATACATAATGTTTTTAGCTTTACTCCAAGATTAGCATGCATAAACATCCCTAAATGTTGGAACCATGGGAACATTGAGTTCACACTACAAGAGGAAGGGGTTTTACGATAGAATAAATACAAAGAATCTGTCACAATTGACCGACTTTGAGACGCAAAAAACTGTCATAAATGCATGTGTCGTAAGTTCTTTTTCTGTCGTACTATCTTATTCAGTCGTAAGTTATTTGTGGGTCTCATACTAAATAAAAACAATCATTAAAAAAAGAAAAAAACAAAAGTGCGACGAAATCAGTCATAATTGTTTTCAAATTTGTGGCGTAATTCGTCATAACTATTCCCAGAATTACGACATTATCCATCACATAATTTTTAAAATTATGACACAATCCGTCATAAAATTGCACAGAAATTATGACGAAATCCGTCATATAGTCCCCATTTTTGTGACAGGTACCAACATAAATATGCCCAGTAAGTATGCTCATATGCCTACGGTAGCGACAAAATCTGACCTAAAATTCTCAAATAAGCTCAGTACTACGACGGAATTCATCGTTTTAATCACATGTTGTGACAGATTCCGTGGCTAGTTTATAGTACACCTATGTTTTTACCATTGTCCTCAAATTGTATAATTAAACCAGTGATTCATTCACAGATTTCTCAACACACATACAAACTAATAACCCATACAAAATATTACAACACGTTTAGAAAAATTAATCAAGTAGTCAAATCCACATTACGCATCAGGAAAAAAGAGAAACACCTCAAATTCGACAAACATATGTCGCACAGTTATAAGACAGACATATGTCGCATAATTATAAGACAAGCATATGTCACACAGTTAAAGCATATGTCACACAGTTATAGCAAATGAAAGCATAATTATGCCTAAACCCATTAGTCAGCTAATATCCAAAAGAAGGCATAAGTCGCCCCCAAGCTGCAAAAGTTAGCCACTAAACTAATATATTCGAAGTTAACATAAACCAGCCTTATAACTGGAACCCAGCTGGTATGTCAATCTCCAAACTGATCCAGATCCCGTTAGAGTTACCACTTCGACTACGACTTTGACGTGGAGAACGTGATTGATTTCCATTATCATCTTCATCAGAATGATACTCAGTCTCACGAGCGATCCCCTTACCCTGCAATATTAAAAAAAGTTATATAAACTTGATTTCCTCAAACGCCCAACAGAATTAGACATAAAGTAAACTTTACACTAAGGATGACCAGGATGTGAAATGATAAATGATAAAGTGAAAGACTATTATGAAGTTACCATCTATATTGTTCTGATAGTAGTTAGGATATAAAATAGAAAAGTTGCATGAATATATACACAATTCCACATGTGTCTAATATTTGTAATTAACTTATCTCGCACTAAAATTTATAACAGACCAACTTAATTAAGAATAAGAATTAGAGTATAATAGATTTCGATCACAATACACCTAACTGAAATATTAACTTGAGGCATTCTATATAATATTATAGAGTAATTGATGTTCTAAATACGGTTTGAACCATACTAGACTTTCCCATAATAACAAGATGGCAGAAAGGGTGAAAGTGATTAGTAGCTACAGCCTATAGGCTGTCCAGGGTCCACGAATTTGACCTGGCCAGTTTTGGTGCTATTTTATATAATTTATCTCCTTTGACAAATTTTAGTTTACTAACATATTATGTCGTACCTCAGTAAACCAAAATATTTAAACATAAGTCACTAGTAGCTTGAAAACTAAAATTGGTGACTCTTACCCCAGAATTACCGATTTTTATTTATCTCTCAATTTGGTGCATCTCGTCTTACCCAAGTTACTAGTTTCTAGATAACTTAAAATAGTGACTCTCATTTAATTGTCTTTTTTTTTTGCTTTTTCTGAATAATATTAGACCAATAAACAAAATATAATGTTTACAAAATGTTTGGACCACAATATACCTTTTGGCAGTTTCTAGTAGAAGGGTTACTTTTCTAGGATTTCGTTTAACACTGACACCATCGCCTGCACAAGTTCCCTCATAGTTGTCATAGTGATTGGGTGGTCCGATGGCAGGTCACTTAATCTCGCCACCACAGACTGTGCCAAAATATTGACTTGCTCTGGTGCGAGGTCAAATTAATCTGAATGTGTATGTGCAAATGCAACAGTGCGGTCCACTTCTTGCATGACAAGATTGTCTGTCATGTGCTCAACAAAAAATCTTCCAGTGGAAGCACCTGACTCATCATCAACATATCGTCGACGACGCCTTTTACCAGATTCACGAGAAAGAGCTACACGGGCACACACAAACAAATACATATATATAAGTTGATTGGAAAAAAATGACATAATGAACGATATGAATACAAATGCAGTGCATATTATATAATTAATAAACATACGTATAAGTTTGGAAGCACTCGTGCATGGAATATCGATGATGGCATTTTTTCGAACACCCACAACTTTTACCCATGTATCAATTGGTGCTTCCAAAGGATTCTCGTTGTGCTCTCCATAATTTACTAGATATTGTTCCTAAATGCATGTGTAAAAAATTATAAATAATAAAAGTGTAAAATCAAATTAAACTGGAAATAAAAAAGGCATTATCTGTAAACAAAATTCCTAAAATGAAAAAAATAAAACCATAAAAAAAGAGTTCAGATTAATGCTAAATAAAAAAACAAGGAACATATGATTTTAAAAAGCATAAAGGTTGAATTTTTAGCCTGCCAAATACCAAATATTACCCATGTGTACATATACAATTTTATAGACAAATACGTTTTTAAAATAAACTGTCAGAACGAGGTTTAAAACTAAAAATATAAGAAACCGAAGCACAGAATAATATTGTTGTGAATATGTTGTGTACTTGATGATCACTTAAACAACATGTCTGAGTAGATTTTACTTAGTGAAATTATGTAGCACTCGACGGATAAGAGTTTTAGTCCTAACGGATAACTCATTATAGTCCCAACGGATGATTAACTTATTATCCATCGAGTGAGTAGCTTATGTAATAATAAGTTTGTAGCACAGTGATGTATGCACCTTTGTATAGAATCTGTAGTAGCATATAAGTCATGTTGACTTTAACTAGATATGCAGAATAGGTTGATTAACTGTACATAAGCAATGTCTTGTAATTCTGTATAAGTGAAATGAAGTCAAGTGCCAAAATAGCTACCGACGGATGATTAACAAAGCTTCGACGGATGATCAAATGACTATCAACGGATGTTTAACATAGCAGTCGACGGATGATCAATTAAGTCATCGACGGATGATCTGAAAGTCGACGGATGATCATATCAGGATTCAAACATCAGTTGAACAGTGAAAGCTGACACACAGCCGTCGAGTTGGATACAAACACACTGTGGAAGCCCATTAACTGGGTAATAGAGGACGAAAAGCAACAAAGATCAAGACTGTTAGATTTTATATTTGTTCAGTTCTTTTGACTTTGTAATCTTGGTAATATATAAACCAAGAGAGTAGCAAATAGAAAAATAACTGAGATAGCTGAGAAACATAAAAACAGAGAAATCTTTGTAAGCACAATCTTTAGCATTTCCTGTATTCTCAGCAGTTCTATTTTGTAAGCAGCTGTGAGCATTTCTGCACACAGAGTCCTCTCGATATATTATATATATCTCTGGTGGAATTATTTAAATCCACCAGAAAGTTTTTAAAGACTCTTGTTTTTAATTACTTATATTTTGATTCATTAAAGTTTACATTCCGCATTGTGCTAATCAAAACAAATATATCCATAATCGAGTTGAACATTTTTATTTCAAGAAAAAGGTTCAAGAATATCATTCAACCCCCCTTCTGAAATTCTTGCTATATTGTTAAGGGACTAACAATTGGTATTAGAGCAAGCTCTTAATCTACAAAGAGTTTAAAGATCAAAACAATTCAGCAAGATGAACAAGAAAGATGTTGGAGTCAAGATTCCTTTTCTTGATAAAGATAATTACCATCATGGGAAGGTAAAGATGCATCTTCATATGCTTTCTCAATATGAGGCCTATGTGGACTGCATAGAAAGAGGCCCTCATGTTCCAATGAGAGCTGCAACAGGAAATGAACCATCTGTTCCAAAGCCAAGGCATGAATGGTCTGATCCTGATATTGAACAAGTCAGGAAAGATAAAAAGGCCATGAACATTTTGTTCAATGGTGTTGATGCAGACATGTTTGATAACATTATCAACTGCAAGACTGCCAAGGAAGTTTGGGACACAATACAGATAATTTGTGATGGTACTGAGCAAGTAAGAGAAAATAAAATGCAGCTCCTGATTCAGAAATATGAGCATTTTCACAATGAAGAAAGTGAGTCACTCACTGACATTTTTAGTAGATTCCAAAAGCTACTAAATGCTCTTAAATTGCATGGAAGAGTCTATCAGACTAAAGACTCCAATCTGAAATTTCTCAGATCTCTTCCAAAGGAATGGAAACCAATGACAGTCTCATTAAGAAACTCCCAAGACTATAAGGAGTTTACTTTGGAGAGACTGTATGGCATTCTGAAGACCTATGAGCTTGAAATAGAGCAGGATGAAAGAATGGAGAGAGGAAAGAAGAAAGGAGGATCCATTGCACAAGTTGCTGATCTGGAAAAGGAGAAGGAAGTGAAGATGGAAGCTGTGGAATCAACTTCAAAGGCCTGTGAAAGCAAGGGTAAAGGGCTAGCTGCAGAAAATGAAGATTCATTGAGCCAAGATGACATGGAGGACATTGATGAGCACCTAGCATTCCTTTCAAGAAGATTTTCCAAGCTCAAGTTCAAGAAGAACTTTGGAGCTGCCAAGCCAAATAGAAACATGGTGGATAAATCAAAATTCAAGTGTTTCAAATGTGGCTTGGCAGAGCATTTTGCTAATGAGTGTAAAAAGTCAGATTCCAGTAAGAAAAGATTTGAGTCTGTAGATTACAAGCAAAAATACTTTGATCTACTCAAACAAAAGGAAAGGGCTTTTATTACACAAGAGAATGACTGGGCAGCTGATGGCTTGGATGAAGATGAAGATGTCAGCTATGTCAATCTAGCCCTTATGGCCAAGTTTGATAAAACAGAGACAAGTTCCTCAAGCAATCAGGTAATCACTACAAACCTTGCACATTTATCTAAAGCTAAGTGTAATGATGCAATAAATGACATGTCTACAGAATTGTATCATTTGCGTGTTACACTTAAGTCCCTCACTAAAGAAAATGCTAAAATCAAAGAAAACAACTTATTTTTGAGTGAGAGGAATAATGTGCTTGAGTCTCAATTTGTTGAGTTTGAGAAGCTAAAAATTGAGTGTAGAATTGCCAAGGAGGAATTAACTGAGTCCTTGAAAAAGGAAGAAATTTTTAAGAAGCAGCTCGATCGTGAACAAGAGGTGATTAAAGCATGGAAAACATCCAGAGATGTTCATACTCAAATCACCAAGGTTCAAGGAATTGAGTCTTTTTGTGAAGAAGCCTAGAAAAAGAATAAGGAGAAACTAGAACCTATTTTGGTAGATGGGTTGCTGACAGATGTAGACTCGACAGATGATGAGGACTATCCGTCGGATAACAAAAAGTGTTATCCGTCGAATGATAAAAATCCTCATCCGTCGGCTGCAAGCAAACCCATTAGCAAAGCCAAATTAACCAAGCTAAATGATAAGTATGGGTCTGTTTCCAAGAACTTTGTTTCAGGAGAGTTAAGTCAAGCCAAGAAAGGGAAGAAGGCTAATGTTGGTCACATGACTGTCAAACAGTTAAGTGACAGACTTGAGAAGATAGAGGTAAAAACAGAGACTAAAAGGAAAAACAATAGGAATGGTAAAGTAGGGATTAACAAACACAATAACTACACACCTGACAAATATGCTCCTAGAAAAATCTGTGTCAAGTGTGGTAGTGTAAATCATTTGTCTGTTAATTACAAATCTGCCATGCCTACTCCCATGTCTGTTCAGCCTCAATTCTCTAACATGAATTCCATGCCTCCCATGCCTGTTAATGTTATGCCTACACAGAACATGAATGCACAGTTTTCTAATATGCCATTTACACCTAATCCATATTATGCTGCTTACAATATGCCTCAAATGCCATTTAGCATGCCTTACTGGAATAACATGTTTGTACCAAGCATGCTATTTCCTGTTAGCCATAACATGCATGATAATTCTGTTTCATCTAGAGGTTACAAAGGCCCAACCCAAATGACTAAGGAAGAATCTGAAATTCCTAAGTCAAATGAGTTAAGACCTAAGAGACAGAAGAAGAAAGCTAACAAGGCAGGACCCAAGGAAACTTGGGTACCAAAATCAACTTGATTTGATTTTGATGTGTGCAGGGAAACAGAAGGAATCTTTGGTACATGGATAGTGGTTGTTCAAGACACATGACTGGTGATTCTACCCTACTCACAGAGTTTGAAGAGAGAGCTGGCCCAAGTATCACTTTTGGAGATGACAGCAAAGGTTATACTGTGGGATATGGCTTGATTTCAAAGGACAATGTCATCATTGAAGAGGTTGCCTTAGTGGATGGTCTTTAACACAATCTGTTGAGTATCAGCCAGCTTTGTGACAAAGGCAACTCAGTAACCTTCAACAAAGAAACCTGTGTTGTGATTAATAATCAAAACAACAAAGTGGTTCTCACTGGTGTGAGAAGAGGAAATGTGTATCTAGCTAACTTCAACTCAACTAAAGCAGAATCTGTAACTTGTCTTCTTAGTAAAGCAAGTCAAGATGAAAGTTGGCTATGGCACAAGAAGCTATCCCATTTGAACTTCAAGACCATGAATGAGCTGGTAAAGAAAGAGCTAGTTAGAGGCATTCCTCTGGTGGAGTTTACAAAGGATGGACTGTGTGATGCCTGCCAAAAAGGGAAGCAGATTAAAGCATCATTCAGGAAGAAACTTGATTCAGCAATTGAAGAGCCTCTGCAACTGCTTCACATGGATTTATTTGAACTAGTCAATGTATTGTCAATTTCAAAGAAATGATTTTGCCTAGTAATTGTAGATGATTTCTCAAAGTTCTCTTGGACCTATTTCCTAAAGTCCAAAGATGAGGCTAGTGAAATCATCATCAATCACATAAGGCAAGTTAACAATCATCCTGATTTCAAAGTTAGAAGAATCAGGAGTGACAATGGAACTGAGTTCAAGAACTATGTCATGAGAGTATTTTGTGAGGAAAATGGGATCTTGCATGAGTTTTCCGCAGCAAGGACTCCACAACAGAATGGAGTAGTGGAAAGAAAGAATAGATCTCTTATTGAAGCTGCAAGGACAATGCTTGAAGAATCAAAATTACCAACATATTTCTAGGCTGAAGCTGTAAACAATGCATGCTACACTCAAAACATCTCTGTGATTAATCAAGCAAGATGCATGACACCTTATCAATTATTCAAGAACAAGAAGCCAACTCTAAACTTTCTTCATGTCTTTGGCTGTAAATGTTATATTCTGAGAAATCAAACTGATCAAAATGGGAAGTTTGACGCTAAAGCAGATGAAGGAATTTTTGTTGGATATGCTGTTGGTAAAGCTTATAGAGTCTACAATCTAAGAACCAACATTGTTGTTAAATCTATACATGTTATGTTTGATGATAAAAAGATTGAAGGATTAAAAGATGGAGATTACCATGAAAGCCTCAAATTCGACAATGTTGAGATGGTCAGTGATGAAAGTGATGATGAGAGTGATCAAGAAACAGCGTCTAAGGATAATGCAGACAAATCTACCACAAATGAAGCTCAAAACTCAACATCTGTCGAGTTACATAATGTTTCATCCGTCGGAAGGCAACCCGCCTCATCCGTCGAAAGACAACCCGCCTCATCCGTCGGTACTCAAAATTCACCATCCGTCGGGTTATCAAAAGGAGCAGGAAGTCAAGGCAGATCACCTATAGAAAGTACCCCTATCTCAAATCAAAGATCCACAAACTCAGGGGGAGTTTCTAGCAATCAAAACTCAATCACACATCAAGACAACATTGAGGTCTCTTCATCTAGGGCTAATCTACCTCAACCAAGAAAATGGACAAAAGATCACCCCTTTGAACTGATTATTGGTGATGTTTCTTCCAGAGTTCAAACCAGGAGAGCAACTCAAGAAGAATGTCTATATAGCAGCTTCCTGTCTAAGAAAGAACCAAAGAAGGTAGAAGAAGTCTTGTTAGATCCTGATTGGATTTTAGCTATGCAGGAGGAGCTAAACCAATTTGAAAGGAATAAAGTATGGAAGCTGGTACCCAAACCTAAAGGAAAGAATCCAATAGACACCAAATGGGTATGCAGAAACAAGATGGATGAAAATGGCATAGTAGTAAGGAACAAAGCAAGATTGGTTGCTAAAGGCTATTGCCAGCAAGAAGGGATAGATTTTGATGAAACATTTGCTCCTGTTGCAAGACTTGAAGCCATCAGAATCTTCTTAGCTTATGCAGCCCATGCCAATTTCAAGGTCTATCAAATGGATGTCAAAAGTGCCTTTCTGAATGGAGATTTGGAGGAAGAAGTGTATGTAAGTCAACCTCCTGGCTTTGAAGATCCAAATTTCCCAGAGTATGTCTATTATCTACTGAAAGCTCTTTATGGACTAAAGTAAGCACCTAGAGCCTGGTATGACACTTTATCAAAGTCCCTTTTGGAAAATCACTTTACAAGAGGTACTGTAGATAAAACTTTATTTTTCAGAAATGTTAATGGCTCTAGCATACTTGTTCAAATTTATGTAGATGATATTATATTTGGCTCTACAGATGAGAAACTTTGTAAAAAGTTTGATAAACTGATGCAAAGTAAGTATGAAATGAGTATGATGGGAGAACTAACTTACTTTCTTGGTTTACAAGTTAAGCAAGTTAGTGATGGAATATTCATTAGTCAAACTAAATATATTTTTGATCTTTTAAAGAAGTTTGATCTAATGGATTGCACATCTGCAAAAACTCCCATGGCCACTGCAACTAAGCTTGAACTACACATTACTGAAAAGTCTGTGGATATTTCAAGTTATAGAGGCATGGTTGGCTCACTTCTGTACTTAACAGCTAGTAGGCCAGATATAATGTTTGCTACATGTTTATGTGCTAGATTTCAGGCTGATCCTAGAGAGTCTCACTTGATAGCTATTAAGAGAATTTTCAGATATCTCTCAAAGGAACACCAAAACTTGGCATTTGGTATCCTAGAGATTCTGGCTTTGATCTAACTGGGTATTCAGATGCAGATTATGTAGGTTGCAGAATTGATAGAAAAACCACAACAGGAACCTGTCAATTTTTAGGAGACAAGCTTGTGTCCTGGTTCAGTAAAAAGCAAAATTCAGTTTCTACTTCTACAGCTGAAGCTGAATATATTGTTGCTGGTAGTTGCTGTGCACAGATTTTATGGATGAAAAATCAATTGCTAGACTATGGTTTGCAAGTTGGAAGGATTCCTATTTTCTGTGACAACACAAGTGCAATTGCCATCACTGAAAATCCAGTGCAACATTCAAGGACAAAGCATATAGACATCAAGTACCATTTCATAAGGGAACATGTAATGAATGGTACTGTAGAATTACATTTTGTTCCAAGTGAGAAGCAACTTGCAGATATTTTTACCAAGCCACTGGATGAATCCACCTTTACTAGGTTGGTAAGTGAGTTAGGTATGTTTAATTACTCTTGAATTTATCTGAACTATTTTGCAAGTTGAAAAGTAGCCAGAAATTTAACTGATCTTTAGTCTTGGATGAAATTTTGGCTAAGTCAAAATTTGCATCTCGACGGATGATCATTATCCATCGAGTTGAGTCATCCGTCGATATACAAATTGTAAATAAAAATCAATTACTTTTCTGGAATATTTTAAAGCTCGACGGATAACAGTTTATCCTCATCCGTCGAAGTGTCTAAATCTTAACCGTTAATTCCCTGAATATTATCCATCGAGTATACTTACAGTTTGTAAGCATTACACGACGGATAATGGGTGGAATTGTTATAGTTTATTTCTAAAATGGCTATTTTAGGAAATTTCTATTGGGTAATTTACTTCTCTTTATTATTTTTATCCGTTGATTTTGAGTAAAGTATAAAAGCTTATTTCATTCTAATCATTTTCTTTTATCATTCTCAAATTCAACTATGTTATTTCATTCTCTCTCTCAAGCAAAAATCCTCTTTCTCTTCAAGCTTTTCTTCTCTAACAATGGCACCCGTAGTAAAGATCATGTCACAGACTGGGTTCATATATGAGAAGAACAACTTCACTGCTTTGGTCAATAAGGGTATTCAGCAATCTGAAGACTATCATAAGATGATGGACTTCGTGAAGAACTGCAAGTTAAGTTTTGCCATGCTGGAATCACCCACAATTTGTTGTAAAGTTGTTGAGGAAATGTGGGCAACAGCAATCTACAACTCTACTGACAAAACCATCACTCTGACCATCAAAGGTAATGATTTATGTATCAATAGTGATGTAATAAAAGCATGTTTCAAGATTCCTGATGATAATATAACTGCACCACACACTGACACTGATATTGTCAATATGCTCAATTTCATTCATTATGCACTTCCTACTACAAAACTAAGTGAAATTAGAAGACTAGGTCTTAGGAAGGAATGGAGTTATTTGTGTGATGTTGTAACTAAAGTCTTTTCTGGAAAAATTAGTAATTTTGATTCTGTTAACATTTCCATGCTTAACATGCTATACATGCTAGTTACAGACAAATATTATAATTTCAGTGACCTTGTTGTGTATGAGTTAGGTTTTAAACTAGGTGACTTAGCCAAAAGAGGAAAGAATATTTACTATGCTAGATTTTTTATGCTTTTGGCTAACCATCTTTGTCAAGAGATTGTACTTGAGAACCCAGACAACAAATTAGCTTGTTGGGTTCAAGAGAGAAGAATCATTGCAGACTTGAACAGAGCCAACCATCACAGGGATGTGCCAATATTCTATTTCCCTGCAATGCTGACACCTCAGGTAAGTGAGGTAAGTTCATCCATACCCTCAACTACTCCAATCTCCTCTATTTCTTTGACTTCAGGCATAGCTCTGGCAACTGTGACAATGACCAAATAGTTGCCTACCAAAGCTGTCAAAACAACTGCAATTTCTAAATCCAAATCAAAGAAAACCCCCTCTGGTATCTCTCAAAAGGTACCAGTTGAAAAATCTACCAAAGCCAAAGAGGGGAGTGTGAAGGAGGGTAAGATAGGTGAGGGAAGGGGTGAACATCAAAGAAACCCCAAGGATAAGGTTGGAGAGTTGAGTGAATCCCAGCCTAGCCACACTGCAGTTTCCCAACAAACTGCAGTGCTTAAAAAGGACAAAAGCTCACTTCTAGTTACATCCTCCCAAAAGGATGTGGCTATTGAACAAAGCTCTCATCCAAGAGCACAGGCCAAGAGGGTTAGGGACACAAGCTCACCCCAAACTTACACTAGAAAGAAGAAATCCAAAACAATTGGGGATGCACAGGGCACACACTTAGTGCAAACTGGTGCTAAAGACACAGTCCCTGCACCTTCTCAAATTCAGATTGATGTGGCTCCAATAAATGTGGAGTCACAGCCAAAATCTCTCATTATAGAAGCCACTGAAACATAATACTCACCAACTAACTCACTGGAAGTGGACATGATAAACACTTCAATTCCTAATTCCCCTTCTTTAACTCTATTGGGGAAGCCAAAATCTAGTGCAAGTGAGCACCATCTTTTAGATGATTTGTTGGCTCACTTGCCAATTCTTTCAGATTCTTTTGTGACATCTGTGCCTCAAATAACTTCAATCAACACAGAGTCAACAATAGTTTCTCTTCCCACCTCATTCATTTCTACTCTCTCGATGGATATTGCTCATCCATCGAGTAGTGATTGTATCCCGACGGATAAGCTTAACAGCAGTTATCCGTCGGATAGCTTTACCACTCACCCGACGGATATCACGTATCCGTCGAGTGTCTCTGCACAACTTCAAACTTCAATAATTTCAAGTGCAGAAGATTTAGTGGTAATACAATCACTCTTAGGACTGAGAGAGGAGAGTGCATTGAGTGAGAGGTTGGGTTGCTCCCAGGCAAAAGGAGAGGAAAAGAGTGAATCTCAGCAATCCATTCATTCAGGATTGGCAAAAGTGAGTGAGAGGAGTCCCACCTTAGTAGGTGAAGGTGAGGGTATGAGGGTGGGGAGCCAGGGTGAGACCCTGATGCAACAAAAGAGAGAATATGAGAGAAAGGCATGTACTGGAGAAATAAGGATGGAACCAGCCATTGCTAGTGAGTCGATGATTGTGGATGATGCTGAAAAGGAAAGACAATTTCAGCAACATTACAAAGCTATAATTGATAACATTTCCTTGGATGTTGACACTTTTACTCACCCTGTTTCAGCCTATCAATTGTTGGATGCTCAGGGCAATGTGGAGGCAGAGCAGACTTTGAATTTAGTGCACACCACAGAATCTCTTTAAAGAGATAAAGCTGTTGTGAATATAATGCCTTCTCAAGCTGGAGAGCCATCTGAAGAATTTGGAGTAAATTCTGATGATGATGACTCTGGTTCTTTGGATGGAAGCATGAACTTAGGGGGAGCTGAAGGCCCAAGTTCTGCTTTAAGTTTACCTGAATGGGCATGGGCAAAGGAATCTACACCAGGACAATTTGAGGTGTCTTTGGTCAAACAAGTAATAGCTATTCAACAGGCCCTTCAGGAAGCTTCAGATGCTGGTACCAAGGCTGTTCTTCAAGCTCACCTAGACTCTTTACATTTAATGAAGATCCAGCACTTAAGACAGAATCTCAGTGTGGATGAATTGAAAAGAGATATAGCTGACTTAAAGACCTATAACTCTGAGAAGCTGGATTCAGTTATGCCATATGGTACCATGCAAGATCTATTACTGAGATTAAGGAGAGAATCAGATTCTGACAAGAAGTTAGCCAAGCTGGAGAACAGAGTTCAAGTTATTGAGAATTCAGTGGCTCTACTTCTTCAAAATCAACAGACTCAGACAAATCTTCTTATGTAACTGGCTAAAGCACAAGGCCTAACTCCTCCACTTGATGATAACAAAAAGGGGGAGAGAGAATCAAGTAAGGGGGAGAAAGGACCAACTGAGGGGGAGAAACTTCTAGTTCAAATCAGCAAAGTAATTATACCTTCAATTACAATCTCCAAGCCACCAGTTGTAGATGGTATAGATCTTATCAATGCAGCAGCAGAAAATTTGAAAGATGCTGATAAAGGAAAGTTGACTCTGATCAACTGGAAAAAGATTGATGAGGAAATACAGAAAAAGTTTGAATTAGTCAAGGAACCAGTTCAGTCAGCCATCCATCACTCTCATGTCAAGCCAATCAGTGTGAATGAGATGAGCATGAACTATCTGGAGAAAGGACAATCTTCCTGCATCAAGACTACAAAGGCTGAGATAATTCTTAAACCAAGGGCAAACTATCCAAAGTCATCTTTGAAGAACCCTATGGATACTGTGTATGAGACACCCAAGCCTGATGAAAATAAGCTTCTGTCAAGATCTATTGTCTTCTATAAAGATCCAGCTGATTCAGCCTCAAGAAAGAGAATTGCAAAGATATTCAGAAATGGGAAGGAAATTTGTGTGGTAGCTGGACATCCACAATTTGCTCATGCAAAGAAAGAAGAAAAAACCAGATTGAAGCAGGAAAAGAGGCAAGCCGCTCTAGATGCAAAGAAGTCTAAACAAAAGAAAGAACAGTTTTCTATCTTGGCCAAGCTACAGGCTGTGAATTCTTCTCAACAAATTCCCTCTCAACCATCTCAAGCTACTGAATCAAAGAAGAAGATTGAAGAACAGAAGAAATCCCCAAGAAAGAAAGAACTGGCTAAAAGAACAAAAAGGAAATTGGATGTTGTTGAGAAGGAATTGGAAGATCAATTTCCTAAGGAATCCACTCAAGCTAAAACTCAATCATCAAAGCCCTCTGTGGTATTTGAAAATATAAGGGTGGTGGACCCCTACACGAACATACATGGAGAGCCTATTGTGCCAAAGGATGAGCCAATAGAGTGTTTATAAATTACCAATTCCTGACTTCAACTTGCCAATTCTTACTAAGCCAAGAAGGACAAAGTCAAGGGCAGTCAAGAAAGTGAAGTTGTCACCTCTCAAATCCAAGTCAGTAGTCAAAGCTCAACCCAAGGTCAACAGGGGAGACTACTTGTACTTATGTGACATCAAAGAATTCTCAGATCTAAACCTTTATCTGGAGGAGCTGGATGAGGTAAGGGCAATTGATGCATACAGAAACCTACCTGAAAGGTTGGTGTTCAAGTACAAAGGAGGAAGGGAGATTCAGTGGCCTCTTCATAGGATACTTCAAGAAAGCCAAGCTGTGTTGATCAAAGTCTATTCATCCTTCAAGAAAAACTTTGGGTTCAATGTAACTGCAAGAAGATTAGTATTGAAGAAGATTGAAGAGCTAAGGAGTGTTAGAGCCAAAGATGCACTTCCCAAGACTCTTATCATCCCATACACAGGGAGAAGAGTGCATCTAAGGCCCTACTGGCTGATGGAATTCATGGATGACAAGGGTGTGAGAAGATTCTTCAGATTAGATGCCCAATTGAGCATCTCTAGCAATGAGACTCTCTTGGAGATGCAGGAAATGTTAGATCTCTCAGAATCTGATGAATTAGAATTCCACAGGCAGCTCCAGAATCAAATTGAAGAAAACAACAGAAAGCTTGGAAGAAGATCCAGACCTTCAAGAAACTAGAAAAATCTGCTCAGGCTAGAGGAGCATCTTGAACTGACTGTGAGCCAATCCTTGTATATTTTATTTAATTTGAAGCACTTTCAGTTTTATCTACTTATCTCTAAAGATATATGTTAAGGATGTTTTGTAATCATCAAGTATCTCTTAATTTATGGCTACAATTCCAGTAGACATAAATTGGGGGAGATTGTTTTGAATATGTTCTGTACTTGATGATCACTTAAACAACATGTCTAAGTAGATTTTACTTAGTGAAATTATGTAGCACTCGACGGATAAGAGTTTTAGTCCTGACGGATAACTCATTATAGTCTCGACGGATGATTAACTTATTATCCATCGAGTGAGTAGCTTATGTAATAATAAGTTTGTAGCACAGTGATGTATGCACCTTTGTATAGAATCTGTAGTAGCATATAAGTCATGTTGACTTTAACTAGATATGCAGAATAGGTTGATTAACTGTACATAAGCAATGTCTTGTAATTCTGTATAAGTGAAATGAAGTCAAGTGCCAAAATAGCTACCGACGGATGATTAACAAAGCTTCGACGGATGATCAAATGACTATCAACGGATGTTTAATATAGCAGTCGACGGATGATCAATTAAGTCATCGACGGATGATCTGAAAGTCGACGGATGATCATATCAAGATTCAAACATCAGTTGAACAGTGAAAGCTGACACACAGCCGTCGAGTTGGATACAAACACACTGTGGAAGCCCATTAACTGGGTAATAGAGGACGAAAAGAAGCAAAGATCAAGACTGTTAGATTTTATATTTGTTCAGTTCTTTTGACTTTGTAATCTTGGTAATATATAAACCAAGAGAGTAGCAAATAGAAAAATAACTGAGATAGCTGAGAAACATAAAAACAAAGAAATCTTTGTAAGCACAATCTTTAGTATTTCCTGTATTCTCAGTAGTTCTATTTTGTAAGCAGCTGTGAGCATTTCTGCACACAGAGTCCTCTCGATATATTATATATATCTCTGGTGGAATTGTTTAAATCCACCAGAAAGTTTTTAAAGACTCTTGTTTTTAATTACTTATGTTTTGATTCATTCAAGTTTACATTCCGTATTGTGCTAATCAAAACAAATATATCCATAATCGAGTTGAACATTTTTATTTCAAGAAAAAGTTTCAAGAATTCCATTCAACCCCCCTTCTGAAATTCTTGCTATATTGTTAAGGGACTAACAAATCTAAAAATGTACCACTAATAAACGAACAACCTCCGATGTGAATTCCTTATTCTCCTTATCCTTGGTGTGCAAGTGAACAAAGAGGTCAATTAATTTTGGTTCCATGCCAGTTTTTTCTTCTATATCCTATCGAGTACAAATGCAAGATGAAAGCATATACAAAATAACTTCACTGTTGATTTTTTAATGTAATATTAAATTAACAAGTTTAAATGTAAGTTGTCATACCCAACCACGACGCTAAAAGGAAGTGGCACCGGAAGTGTGAGGAATTTTTTGACATTCTCTCATTTTTTTTAGCAGCATCTGATTTTTTCTGAAATTTGGGTGAATTCCAATTATCAAGCAATGATCATCTTGATACGTGTTTGCTCTTTGCACAAAGTTTTGTGCATATTTCTGTGCATATGCCTATTAAGAGTCTCATGGGCATCATTTTTTATCCCATATTTTGGGTCAAAGGTAGAGTAGGCCTGCACAAAAGAGCCAAATAAAAGATGCATATAGATAATAAACATACAATAGTAATAGGAAATAAAACAAGTTAGATGTAATAATTATAAATATTTTTATAATTATTTAATTAACAATATATTGTTATATGAAATTAATTTATAATGTAATCATTTCACTCAACTTCTTCTTGTCTAAGTTGCCACATCTCGCAATATTTGATGCACAACCATCTGGCATTTTTAGACTATTAATCCATGTATAAACTTGAAGTTGCTGCTCTCAAGAAAGTGTATATGGTGCTTGGGCTTTTGTTTTCCCTCGCATCCATAACTCTTCTCTAATACCAAATGCTTTGAAATCTTTTCTTGCATTATTAGTATCCTTGGATTTTTTTACTACCCATTATTGTGTGAAAGAAATTATCAAAGACATTCTTCTCAGCATGCATGACATCAATACAATGACGTAGACGTAGCGAGTCCCAATATGAAAGCTCAAATAAAATGGAGAAATGTGTAAAATTTTGAGTTACACCAAATCCATCAGCCCTAGACTTTGCATAACCTTTCCCATTTGGTCGAAAAGCAATTTGCACACATTTATTATGAACTTGCCATCCTATTTGCCGCGTATGAATATGGCCCAGTCTTCTAAATTTCTTTACTGTTTCCCAGAAACTAGACTTGAGGAAGTTGTGAGGCGCTGGCATTCCTCATACAAACTAGACAAGCTAGTTTTCCTTTGGTTGACCAACCGCTCAATATTGCCAATGCCAGGAAGTCATTGATTGTCCACAGCAGTGCTGTTCTCAAATTAAAATTAGTTTGTCATATGTTTGTACACCAACACTCTACAACTGTCTCAGCTCATCAATAAGTGGTCTCAAGTAGACATTGATGTCTCTCATGGGATCTTTATCCCCGGGTATGAGTAGTGTCATGAACAAGAATGGATCCTTCATGCACAAAGAAGACGGGAGATTATACACAACCATAATAACGGGCCATGCTGATTAAGTCCTGGAAGATTTGTTGCTGTAGGGAGAGAATCCATCTGCAGCAAGCCCAAGTCTAATATTTCGAATATCATGCGAAACATATGGATAATTCATGTCAAAACTTTTCCACTCTTCCCCGTCCGCTGGGTGTGTCATAATCCCCTCAGTAACCTCTCTATTCTTGTGATACCTCATACTCTCATCAATACGAGATGACATGTACAATCGTTGCAACCGCGATGTAAGTGGAAAATATCTCAAAATCTTCCTCGAAATGCATTTTTTCCTTCCCTCTCTAGCCAGGAAATAGTGCCTACGACATCACCCCTTTAACATCGGTTAAAAATGTCACCGATGTTAAAAGCAGTTTTAACATCGGTCGCTTTAAAAACCGATGTTAAAGGTGTTGTAAGACATCAGTATCTTTATCAACCGATGTCTATAATCATTTTTAAAAAATAGGTGGGGTATTATAAATTACATATTTAAATAAGATTTTAAGAAATTCAGTACTATACAGTGATATTCAACTTGAATTGTAAAATATTATTTAAAGTTTAGACATATTTAATTTATATTTTAAAATATTTTCTTATGTATAATACAAATATACTCATTTTGAATTTGAATATGATCCATTACATTTTATAAATTTTAAAGAATTTTGATATATTAATTAATATATTTTACTATAAAAAATTGAATTCGGCTAAAATCAAGAAATTTTCAATTTTTTGCATCATGTGGGGGATTGTTGGAATTAATATTATTATTTATTCCAATATTTGTTTGCTTCAAAACAAAACTAATCTTTTTAATTGTGAGTCTTTTTATTTAAGACTTTTCACTTGTATGACCTTTTGTTTTTTAGACAGTTACCTTCCTTCATCTCCGCATCATCATTATTTGTGACCTATGACCTTCTAACTATCTTGGAGTTACAAATTTTCACTCTTATAAAAGGAGATCTATACCTATCTTTTTAGATAGACAACCAAAAATCGTATTCTCATACTATATACACATACTTTGGGCAATGATCAAAAGGTGTAGTCTATGTGTCTCCCTGTACTACACCAGTGAGGCGGATGTTGTGTAACGCTGGAAGTTGATTGTCATGAGTCCGTGTGTACGTAGCTGGGAAAATTTAACTTTAGCGCAGTGATTAATTTCACGCCACGAATTTTTATTCAGATAAGTAATCCTAATTTATATTTGTTATCATAGATTCTTTCGTTATTATTACTTTTATCATTCGATAAAGAATGTTTATGATATTGACCACATGAATAAGATTTTTAGCTTTATACTTCTTAAGATATAAGGTCGAGATCTCGAACATATTGATTTTTTGAACATTTAAAAAATATTTTATCTATTTGTTAATTTATAAACTCCGGCTTCGGTATTATTTTTTTTCTCGTATAAATGTTAAGTTAGTATAATCTGTTTAATATTTGGTCTACCGTTGTGACTCAATAACCTTTTCTAACATTCTAAAGTTGAACTTGTGTTTGTTAAACAGATTTATACCAATATATCGAGATTGAGGTGCAATGAATATTATTTTGTTAAGACGATTTATATGATATCAATAATATGATAGTTTAAATAATATGCTTGTTTGATAATATGCCCGGGAAGGGTTGGACATCTTGCTAGAATTACGCTCTTAACTTAAGTGTGTAGTTTTTGACTTCTATTTATTTATATGTCATCTTTTTACGATACACTTGCAATATATATTGTAAAGTTATATGTGATTTTTTGGTATATTCAGACGTACTTGATTAAATATTTGAGGCGTAGTATTGAAAATTTTGTGGCTCTATTTTTTTAAGGAGTAGTAGTGAACAAAAACTGTTAATGATGTATATAATAGTATGTTAGTCTTGTATTTGTTCACAATATTGTGATGGATTGCACAAACTTCATGCTTATTTGATTTTTAAATGAGAATATATATGCTAGACAGTTACATGAGTAATATATCTTGTAAATAATAATAAAAATGTTAATAATATATATATATATATATATATCTTTTTTGTGGTAAGATAATAGGAGTATGAGATTTTTAATCAAAAATTAATTTTTTTAGAGTTTATAATTTTGATGCCCATTTTATTCACTGTGGGGGTTGACAAATATATCAATATTAGTTAATTGATCAATCATTTTTGTGTCTCATGTAATAGTCATTTGCGTTAGATGGACGATTGAGATGCTTGAACATGAATTTTTTTTAAATAATAAATACATGAAAGACTAGTGTAGTCTTGAGGGAGTAATGTAAGGAACATTATACATGACTGATTTCTCATCACTCTAATTATGTAGAAAAATCTTATGAATTTGTACTACTTGTCATTATTGCAGCAAGTATCTCATGTGTGGTGTGTGACCTAAATTTCACTAAATAAATATAAAGGCATTTTTTATAAATTTTATCATGTCAAATTTATTGTGTTTTCATGAATTAATGTGACATAAAATTGATCGTTGATATATATCAGGATGAATACTTTGATATTAAAAAGCTACCACATAACGAGGTTACGTGTTTTATAACTCTCCAATTACTTTGAGAGTTTTTTCCTTCTGTAAAGTAAGTTGCTACTTGAGAATGAGAAGAATAGTTCGTTAATATTTATATTTTTCACTTTATAGATGCATCTACAATATAATAGCTTTGTTAATCAGAATGACCGAGTTACATGCATATTGTTGGAGAGAAATTATATTTATAATTGATCGCAAGCACTAAGAATATACTTGAAGAAAAGAGTTAGGCCATGTGAATTGAGGTTGATAATAGTCTATGTTTATTAGAAAGAGAATATAGACACCTAAGGCATGCCATAGTGTGTAAATTTGATCAGTAGTAATGTGATATCACTCGAGTATGTAAAGTTAAAGGGGAATATTGCAGATCCTCTTTACAAAGGTCTTTGTCAAATATTGTTGCTAGAGTTGGCGTAAAACACGTTTAAACCCTATCGTGGACTAAATTGTGTTAAATCACAAAAGTGCTCATTATGACTTTGGATGGTGCTAATAGTTAGCACAATTGGAATGGTTTTAAAGCCTATGTGGAGTGAATTGTGATGGATACCCATCTTAGAAATTTCAATGGGTCAAACTAAATCTTAAAAGAACTCATATTTTACTACCACCATTCCAATTTAATGAAAAAGTGTAGTATTTTTTTATTGTCATAAATGTTAGGTTGAGTTAATGCTCTTAATAAGTTCATAGCCTTGTAATAGGTGGTTTAAGACAATACAAACTTGATGAACTTACCTATATGAATATGTGAGCTACGCCCAACTCCCGATGAGATCCTGTAGGCTAAGGAATCTAGAGCATTCATGAATATCCAGCTAAAAATGTGGGGCATCTTATAACACAAATTGTTAAAGGCATTATCAAGTTTAATGTCATGCAAGAACACCTTTTGATATGAGAAATGTTTTAGTGCGCATATATATCTTCACTAACTGCCAAGAAAGGTTCAAGAATTTTTATTTTCACCTAATATGGTTGTATGACATATAAGTTTGCACGGGGTATCAATTCAAGTCCACAAGACATTAATACTTACAAAACTGATTATCCGTTGTCCATAAAACTTCTCCTATTACACAAGCTACATTTTCTTTTGCATCATGTGAGAGATTGTTGGAATTAATATTATTATTTATTCCAATATTTGTTTGCTTCAAAAGAAAACTAATCTTTTTAAATGTGAGTCTTTTTATTTAAGACTTTTCACTTGTATGACCTTTTATTTTTGAGATATTTCTCTTTAAGACCTTCTAGATTTCATCTCCCCCTCATCATTATTTGTGACCTATGACCTTCTTACTATCTTGGAGTTACAAATTTTCATTCCTATAAAAGGAGATTGATACCTCTCTTTTTTGATATACAACCAAAAATCGTATTCTCATACTATATACACACACTTTGGGTAATGATCAAAAGGTGTTGTCTATCTGTCTCCCTGTACTACACCAATGAGGCTGATGTCGTGTAACGCCGGAGGTTGATTGTCATGAGTTCGTGTGTACATAGTGGGGCAAATTCAACTTTAGCGCAGTGATTAATTTCACGCCACGACTTTTATTCAGATAAATAATCCTAATTTTTATTTGTTATCATCGATTCTTTCGTTATTATTACTTTTATCATTCGATGAAGAATGTTTATGATATTGACCACATGAATAAGAGTTTTAGCTTTATACTTCTTAAGATATAAGGTCGAGATCTTGAACATATTGATTTTTTGAACATTTAAAAAATATTTTATCTTTTTGTTAATTTATAATCTCCGACTTTGGCATTATTTTTATTTCTCGTATAAATGTTAAGTTAGTATAATCTGTTTAATATTTGGTCTACCATTGTGACTCAATAACCTTTTCTAACAATAATAAGTGATTTTGTTAATTTAACTATTTTGTTGAAAAATTACCACCACTAATAGATGTATGACATATTTTGATCAGTTTTTTAAAAATATTGTTTAAATTTAAAATTAAAGAGTAATGTTTATAACAGTCTTGGCATACTTTCTTCACAATTATAAAATTAATTTTTAAAATATTGTAAAAAATAAAAAACATATTTCTAATTTTTTATAATATATTAAAACTTTTAAGTTCTATATAAGACTTTATTCAAATTTTACAGACTTTATTCATAACTTATGATTTTCCGAGTTTTGAACAAGTATTTTTTTTAAGAAAAACGAATAAAATTAGAAGTAGATGGACATCGCTGACTAAGAATCTGATTTTTTTTAATCAAGGTTAAATTCGAGCTTTTATGGTTTCATTTATGTTATTAGGATTTTATTAATAAATACGTCGTGTCTATGTTACTATAAGTTGAGCCGAGTTTTTTCTCGGTCACACTTTTTCTGAGTTGAATTAAACATATCTTTTGAATTCTTTATATTTTTAGCACGAATTACTATATTTAGTATTTAAATTTACATTTATTTTTGGAATGCGATATTAGGTAAATTATTTTAATATTTTGCACGCGAAAATTTCAATCTAACGAATCATTGGTTTAATTTTATTTATACAAGAGTGTTGAATTATCGATATTTATACCCTAGATCCGAATGGGCCAAATTTTAAAGTCAGAGATCAAAAATGAAAGAAAAAAATATTAAACTCCAAAAAGCGAATACAAATATTTCAAAATAATATGAATATGAGATACTATAATGTTGATTGAAATTAACGAAATATGGTTATTTTTTATAAATTATTAAGTAAATGACAAAAAAGGAGCTTCGATCTAAAAAGTGTTTGTGATAATTATATGAAAGCGTTATTAAATTCATGATTGAATTTGCCCGTAGTGAAACCCAAACTATATACCTTTTCGAAAATCCTTTTCATGATACGATATTAAAATTATCCGAAATATTTTTTTAGAAATATTAAACCGAAACATTACTATATGTTATTATTATTCGTATAAATTAAACTTTGACTTAGTTTTCTTCCTTTTTAATAAAAAAGATTAAACATATATATGTTGTTTTATTTTTCATATTCAATCTTTTTTTAGAAAATTACAATATATGTATCAAAAGAATATTTTTATAGAATTAAAGTAATATCTCAGATAGTCATAACAAAAAAAAGTAACATACATTATTCATTCCTGACCGTTTTTTATGAAAATGCACAAGTCCACGGGACTAGAAATATATTTATGAAAAATATAGTTTTTATGAAAAATATTTATATTTTTGATAATAAACCAAACACACAATTGTATATATTAATAACAATAATAAGCTACAACTTTTTCACTCTTGACATAAACACAAGGCTGCTGGCTATTTTTCTCAACAAAGAGCTTCAGCTTTGTTAACAACTATTCTGTGTTTTTTTCTTTTCAGGTGTGTTTTTTTACAAACAAATACTTAACCTATATTTATACTACTTGATGATACCGCGTGAAACTTAGCCAGCTGCATGCATGCTTTCTTTGACATTTACTGTCTAGTTAATACATGAGGACTTTAAGCTAACATTGTATTACTTCAAACCTAGATGAAGTCTTGTAATCTGCCAGCCTACCATGTTCTACGCCATCATATTTATTTAGCTACTGCGTGTACACTTCTAAGGGTGACACATTTTCCATTTGTGCTTACACATATTTGACCATCAATCTTGCATACTGTAACATTTATTTTGCCCACCATTTATCATGGGTTTAGCTAGCTGCTGATATTGATGCTTGACTTCCTATCATGTTAGATATTTAAAATATTTATTCGAACCAGCTGTTGTGATATCTTCTAGAGAGAGTTTGACTTCTAACAGATGCATGCGTGTACTCCGTTTTCGTATATAGATTTATTCATTAGAAAGCTCAAAAGTGAAGATATGATTCCATCAGAGTCTCTGATGTATGGATCATTGATCTATAAATCATGCCAGTTCATTGTGAACACAATGAAAGGTCTCATAGTTAAAATATTAAAATAAAGTTTCTTAACTGATTTTGGTACTATGATGCTCCAAGTGTTTGATACAGATTTTGGTGGAATAAAATGCAGGTGTTGATTTCCTAGAATTTAGGCCCTCGGAAATCTCAGCTGCTGTTGCAATCTGTGTTACGAGAGAAACACAGGAATCAGAGATTGACAAGGCAATATCTGGTGTCATGCATTTTGAGAAGGTAAACAATTGCGGTGTCCACTGTAATAAAAGACAGGACAAACCTTCTTGTATTTTTCTTAAACATATGATTTGTTGGACTTTGCAGGATAGGCTGCTGAAGTGTGTTCAAATGATTGAAGATTTGACAGAGATAGCAGCGAGTACTGATCTACCTGATGGTACTGTATCAGTAGCAGCTCGAGCAGGGTCCGGGAGTCCTGTTGGGGTGTTGGATGCAGCATTCTTGAGCTATAGAATCTACGGGAGAACAGTTGTTTCAGATCCTAGTTCATCAAACGCTGCTAATCAAGATCCGAAAAGGAGAAGGCTTGATTGATCATTTCAAGAGATCAAGTCATTTAATATGGACCTCTGATGCATTACTCAAGTCCCAACAGTTTCGATTGAATCGTGGTTTTGGTGTGGCTGGCTTCATGCAAGTGCCCGCATAGAAATATATAAACACAGATGACAGAATAGGAGTTACATGTTAGGATATGAATAGGATTGTTAGTTATTCTTTTTATTTCTTAGTTGTGATTCAGACAATTGTTTTAATGTTTTACGGAAGCATTTTGCAATAAACTGCGTGGTCTTTTGAATATTACTTCTATTTGATCTATAAGATACTGGAAGTTATATTTAGTTTTTAAGATACTAAAAGTTATGAAAAAAATTATTTCATATAGATTGTGTTATTCAAACGCATATTTTGGAATATATATCAAAATTTAAAATAATTAACCCTTTTGAAGCTTACATTGTTGTGTTAGATCAAAAAATTCTTTCTTGACCTAACATAAAAGAAAATATTGGAATCCGAATCTAGATATCATTAATATTTTTAGATAATATTATAATTCATTTTCTAAATAAATATTTATATTTATTATTAAATTTACCTATATTTTTTGAATAAAGAGCAGATATTAGTATTTCAAATTTTTTGAAATTAAATTAAATAATAAATTTACTTATGCACTCCTCTTTCGAAAAATTCACTTCAACGTATTTTTTGAAGTATAAATTTTTTATCTTTAAATTTAAATTTATATTTATAGTCCTTGAAATAGAAAAACAATTAAACCATATTAATATAATTTTTTCATAAGAAAAATATTTTGAACAATTAAATGAAATACCATGATTTTAAATTTTATACATATATATATATATATATATATATTATCATATATGTTCAATTTTGTATTGAGATATTACTAGATATTGATATTTGTATTCTATTTTTTTAAATACATATGAATATTATTCAAAAATCAGAATAGAAATAGTAAACAGATATTAAATATTTCATTGCACAGAAATGCACAAAAAATTCTATTAATTTCTTTCGAAAGTTATTGAAACGAGTATTTTTGAAAATCGAACCTGTATATGCCAGCTTTCTCTAAATATGGACGCGCGGCCTGAAACATTTTTTTTCCATTATATATATATATATATATAGATACTCTTTATATTCCTCTCATTTGTTTATACATTCTTTTGTTGGATGTCATTTCCACTTGTTTACATTTCAAAAAAATTTAAAAATAATAAAAAATTTATAGTATGAAAGATAACTACATACTCTACTTCTCTCCAATATAGCAACTTTATACATATAATATTAATCGGTCTCATTTTTTAAACTTTCATCCACTACTTTATTGATATATGTTAGTGGCTTACATATCGGTAAATAATAAATATTTTAAATTGTAAGAGATTGTATTTTGGACACTACAAATTATATTTTGAAGAGTAGAAAGAAATAGGCTAAATATCAGGAAAAAAAAGATATTCTTTTATTTTTTTATTTAACAATTTCCAAGAAAAACTCGTACAAACATATATATCTTATAAAAATAATTATTAACTTTCAACTCTAACAATTGTTATTAAGAATGAATTTAATATAGAAAAAATCGGATCTTGTCAGGATTTTTTAAAAAGCCTAGAATTTAATCTAGGCTGAAAGCTTTTATTCTGATTTTTTAAAATCTGGGTTTTTCTAACTTTGAAATTTTTATCTGAATTTTTCGGATTCGAGCATGACCGAATTTTCAAGAATTAAAATGACTTGTTTAACACTTGTGGGGCCGAGTTTTTTTTCGGATTTGATCGGATCGAATTTTGGGTTTCGGACTTTTTAAAAAATCTTTACCGTGAGTGTATTTTTAAAATTGTTTGCCATGATTAGTAGGACTAAAAATCTTTTATTGTTAAATTTTTTAAAGGTAAGTACATAATTAAATAATTTTTCATGAAATGATGTTAAATTTCGATATATTTAAAAGAATTGGTAAGTTCACAAACTCAACAAAAAAGAATCGATAAACTAGTTCAATTTAACTCGTTTATTAAATAAAGTTGGATGAAACATAATTTTTGAGATTGTTTAGTAGAAACACTTGTTTAACAGACGGGTAGAGTTATGTTTACTTCTGAGTTAAACAAGCCAAGTTTCTCTTGAACTTAATAATTAAAAAATAAAACTTAACTAAAATTTAGTTTATAAATAATAATAAAAAATTCGGAAAAAAAATTCATCTATTAATTTTACATGAATTTGAGCTCGAGTTAGAATCGAGCCGAGTTCTCAAATTCGAGTCGAGTTCTAGTCACAGTTGGTATGCACTCATTGTGACTCATTTTAACTAAATAAATGTGAATGTACAGATCGACTTGTATAGAAGTTCGAGTCAAGTTGAGTTCAGTTAAAAGAGTTCAAGTTCGAGGTGCTCGCAAGTTCGAGTTAGAGGTGCTTGCGAGCAGCCTTGCCAGACACGAATTACAGTCTATAGCCCCAATTTGAAGCCCTTTAGCGGTCATGTGTGTATAATTGAATAGTTTGTGTGAGTTGGTAGGTAGTGTCTTTGACAATTTATGTTGTCAAAAAAGTCGATCAGTCAATTAGAAAGCTAAATAAACTCATGCAATCTTCATAGTTTGTTCAACAACCTGTCATCAAATTAACATTTTCCCTTCTATAAATACCCATGTAAGGTATTACTTCTCAACAACAGAAAAACTGAAGTGCAAAGTTCATCATAACTTCCTCTAAAATATGGTACCTTTATTTTTGGTACTATTACTACTTACCAACCTTGAGATGAGTCTAGGAACAAGGCATCTCTTGCAGAATAGTCCCTCCGCTACCTTTCCCCCAATGATTACAATCTCGTCCCTGCCCAATACTGCATTACCTCCGTTACCAGCCATGCCTACGCTACCCAAGGTCGTATTTCCATCTCTTCCCCCTGTTTCGATGCCTACGATCCCAGCTTTGCCAATCCCCACAATGCCGACCCTCCCAAAACTAATACTACCTCATCTTCCTTCCATCCCTACTTCTAAACCAACTACTATGCCCGCAATTCCTTCAATTCCTTTCTTCTCACCACCACCATCCAATTAACTAGGCTTCACCTGAGAAGATTTTATTGATCTTTTTTCCTCAGGAAATATGTACTACATATATTAGCATTTTGTTTGAATTTCTTGTATCACTCTGTCTCATATGTGAAGTTTGGAATTTGCATTGTAGATTCATTAAAATTTATTTACGGTAAATGTTTACATTCTTATATGCACATACATAATGTTTTTAGCTTTACTCCAAAATTAGCATGCATAAACATCCCTAAATGTTGGAACCATGGGAACATTGAGTTCACACTACAAGAGGAAGGGGTTTTGCCATAGAATAAATACAAAGAATCTAGACAATAAACATCCCTAAATGTTTGAATAGGATTGTTAGTTATTTTTTTTATTTCTTAGTTGTGATCTAGACAATTATTTTGATATTTTATGGAAGCTTTTTACCTGGCGAATATTGCTTTTATTTGGTTTATAAGATACTAAAAATTATGAAAAAAATATTGCATATATATTGTGTTCAATCGAATAGATATTTTGCTATATATATATATATATATATATATATATATATAAATTTAAAACATGTAAAAAAAATATTTGAATTTGAATCTAAATATTATTAATATTTTCAGATAATATTTGAAATATTTCTTAAATATTTTCCTATTTATCATTAAATTTTAATTATCTTTTGTAAATAAATAGTAAATTTTAATATTTCAATTTTTTTTGAAATTAAATTAAATGATTAATTTACTTATGCAATCTTTTTCTGAAAATTGGCTTCAACATATATTTTGAAGTATAGATTTTTTTATCTTAAAATTTAGATTTATAATAAATGTCCTAAAATAGAAAAAACAATTAAACCTATATTACTATAAGTTTTCATAACAAAAATACTAAAAAAATATAATAAATTTTAAATTATATAAGCAATCACATAATTACATTAAATCACATAATTACATTAAAATGATGTATTTTTGGATGTAACAAAAAACAAACTGGTGCTCATTTGGTGTACGGCGGATTACAATATTTTATTAGCTAGATTTTATTTGGATTGTACACAGGGATGGCAATTTATACCGAACTGATTAATACCCGATCTGTACCGCTCCGATCGGGTTTTATCGAACTGAAATATTTCGGGTTTGGATTCGGGTTCGGGTTTGGGTTTGATTTTTAAACCCGAACCATTTTCGGGTCGGGTTTGGGTGTAGGATATACCGTTTCAAACCCGACCCAAAAACCCGAAACTCATTTCGTTCCGATCCGAACCCGAACCCGATCCGATAAACTCATGTTAATATAAAAATAATATATTACATTTTATACGTAATAATATAATATAATATATTACTAATATTAGTATTAACAAGTTATACGTTTTACAAACTATTGCACTAAAGTCGTTTAACATGTTTTCAGCAGCATGTTTATTACAAGTATACTAAAGATCAAGATTATTAAATTATTTCACCAACAGTTTTATTCAAAGAGGTATGATGCATTATCTTCTTTAAACTCTCTTATTCAACCCCAAAAATTTCAAAATTGTCATATTTATGAGCACTTTGCTCAAATCAGATCCTAGTAATCTTTCACTTGAGTTTGTGCAAATTAAGATGCAATTTGATAGAGATCTCAAATCCGAACAATTCGGGTTCGACTGGTACGGGTTTTCGAGGTTCGGATTCGGGTTTGTCACAAAAAAATCGGGTTTGGTTTTTCCTAAACCCGTTTCGATCGATCTGATTTCCATCCCTAATTGTACAAAAAAATATACGGGGAATTATAAATTACATAATTTAAATAAGATTTTGAAAAAATTCAATACTATATGGTGATATTTAACTTGAATTGTAAAATATTATTTAAAATTTAGACATATTTTATTTATATTTTAAAATATTTTTTATTTATAATACAGATGTACTCATTTTGAATTTGATGAGGATCCATTACATTTTATAAAATTCAAAGAATTTTGATATATTAATTAATATTTTTTAATATAAAAATTAAAATTCGGCTAAAATCAAGAAGATTTCAATTTTTTTATATATGATCTTAAGTATCAATCCCAAAAATTTTGTAGATTCAACAAAAATTAGTAAGATATTTTTAAAAAAAACATGTGTTATTCATCATTTTAATAAATATCTAATAAAATTGAATTACTTGCGCACAATTTCAATTTCATTTGACGAATTATTTCATGATACTTTGGAAGGAGGGGGACTCTTACGTCACTACCTCATAATTATAAGGGATTTTGTTTATTTAATTATTTTGTTGGAAAATTACCATCACATGTATGACATATTTTAATTAATTTTTTAAAAAGAATGTTTAAATTTAAAATTAAACAGTAATGTTTATAACATGCTTAACATACTTTCTTCACAATTATAACATTAATTTTTTAACATTTTGTAAAAAATTAAAAAACATATTTCTAATTTTTTTATAATATATTGAGACTTATTGGTTCTATGTAAGACTTTATTAATATTATATAGACTTTATTCATAACTTATGATTTTCCGAGTTTTGAACAAAGAAAAACGAATAAAATTAGAAGTAGATGGACATCATGTACGATGACTAAGATTCTAATTTTTTTTTAAATCGAAGTTAAATTTTAGCTTTCCTGTTTTCGTCTATATGGTTACGATTTTATTAAAAAATACGCCGTGTCTAGGTTATGAGTTAGCCCAGTTTTTTTTCACACTTTTTATGAATTAAATTAAACATATATTTCAAATTCTTTACATTTTTAGCACGAGTTACTATATTGAACATTTAAATTTATATTTATTGTTGGAATGTGATATTAGGTAAATTATTTTAATATTGTGTACGCGGAAATTTAAATCTATCAAATCATTCATTTAATTTTATTTAACAAGAGTGTTAAAATTATCAATATTGATACCCTAGATCCGTATGGGCCAAATCTTAAAGTGAGAGATCAAAAATTAAAAAAAAATATTAAACTTCAAAAAGCAAATATGAATATTTCAAAAAAAATATGAATACGAGATACGTTATTTTTTCATAAATTGTTAAGTAATTTAATTTCTTTCTGTATCATTAGCTCTTTAATCATTCATTCTTTATTTTAATTGTTTTAAAAATCTCCTTTGTTGTTTGTTTTAATGGCGGCCTCAGACCCTTTTAGTCTTGAAAACCTGCTTTGTACTGAAACTGATTGCCTGCATTTTGATGACCTTGAGGCCATTGATGATCTTAACCATCTTATAGATTCTAATAATCTCGTGGACAATGGATCAGAGCCGTTAATTGGTCTTATTCCAATGCAGAGTGATCAAGTTGTGTGTTCTTTGTTTGACAAAGAAAAAGATTTTCTCCCAGCTAGTGATTATTTAGAAAGATTGGCTAATGAGGAACTTGAATTTGTGATATTAGAAGAAGCTGTTGATTGGATGTATAAGGTTGTCTTTGTGTCTTTCTTGAGTTTTGTTGTTTTTTTAAATTGAGTAAAGGACATTCTTCGATTTTTGTTAAATTTTTTGTGTTTGAGAGAAAAAAGTGGTGGATTTTATACCCCTTCAGTCACCATTGTTGTTTGATAAATGCTTTACATGAATTTATAATCTTTATTGCATTTTTTGCTTATGCCCTTGTGAATGATGCCTAATTAGAAGTGATGCCAATGTGGAATTTCTGATTCGGGTTTTTGTGTTTTTTATTAATAGGCTCATGGGCATTTTTGTTCTCGAGCGCCGACTATTTGCTTAGCGATTAATTACTTGAATCACTATCTTTCTGTTTATGAACATCTAGTAAGTCTATGAAATTAATTAAAGTCAATGCTTTTAGCGTAATTTAGTTTTTCTGTGTGTATTAACATGCTAAATTGCTAATTGTCACTTCTTTATATGCATTGCATAGGTTGAAAAATTTTGGAGTGTTCAATTGGTAGCTGTGGCCTGCTTATTGTTAGCAGCAAAATTGGAAGATGTTGGAGTGCCATCTACTGTTGATTTGCAGGCAAGCGAAATTCTTCTAAAGATTATGACATGCCTGTATCGTGTGTGCATGTGATGTTAATGCTAGCTGTGGCCTGTGTGACATACTCTGCTTTAATTTAATGATCAAAGCTTGGTCCGAATCTTTGATAGTTATAAGAAGATGTCATTTTTTTTAATTCAGGTGCAGATCCTAGCTTTATTTTTGAATATCAGTCATTAAAATCGATGGAGCTTAATGTGTTGGCCAGCTTGAAATAGAGGATGCTGTTGGAAACGAAAAAATGGACCTCACAAATATTTATATTTTTGATAATAAACCAAACACACAATTGTATATATTAATAACAATAATAAGCTACAACTTTTTCACTCTTGACATAAACACAAGGCTGCTGGCTATTTTTCTCAACAAAGAGCTTCAGCTTTGTTAACAACTATTCTGTATTTTTTTCTTTTCAGGTGTGTTTTTTTACAAACAAATACTTAACCTATATTTATACTACTTGATGATACCGCGTGAAACTTAGCCAGCTGCATGCATGCTTTCTTTGACATTTACTGTCTAGTTAATACATGTGGACTTTAAGCTAACATTGTATTACTTCAAACCTAGATGAAGTCTTGTAATCTGCCAGCCTACCATGTTCTACGCCATCATATTTATTTAGCTACTGCGTGTACACTTCTAAGGGTGACACCTTTTCCATTTGTGCTTACACATATTTGACCATCAATCTTGCATACTGTAACATTTATTTTGCCCACCATTTATCATGGGTTTAGCTAGCTGCTGATATTGATGCTTGACTTCCTATCATGTTAGATATTTAAAATATTTATTCGAACCAGCTGTTGTGATATCTTCTAGAGAGAGTTTGACTTCTAACACTCCCCCTCAAACTCGACTTTCCATCCCGAGCTTTTCTTTTACTTTTGCAAACACGTCCGGCTTTAATGGCTTCGTAAAGATATCCGCTAAATTTTCTTCGGTCTTGCAGTGTACCAGTTCCACAATTTTATCATTTACTTGTTCGCGAAGAAAATGATATTTTATGTTGATGTGTTTGTTGCGACTGTGTGACACTGGATTTTTCGCGAGAGAAATAGCGGATTTATTATCCACATAAATTTGAACCGGACCTTCCTTCGTAATATTTAACTCTCCCAATATGTAGCCTAGCCACATAGCCTGACATGCGCATGCTGCTGCTGCCATGTACTCCGCCTCACATGTTGAGAGGGCAACTGTCTGCTGCTTTTTTGATGACCACGAAAATATCGCTGAACCAATATGAAAAATATAGCCTGAAGTGCTTTTCCCGTCATCCAAGTCACCGCCATAGTCACTGTCTGAGTAGCCAACTAATTTTGAATTTTGAGAATGCGTGTAAAACAGACCTTGATCAAGTGTACCTTTTATGTACCTCAAAATCCTTTTAGCTGCCATGAAGTGATCTTGTTTCGGCTTTTCCATGTACCTACTGACCAATCCAACTGCATACATTATATCTGGACGAGTAAAAGTTAGGTACCTCAGACTTCCAACCAAACTTTTGAACAACGTCGGATTTACCGAATCCCTTGTTGAATCAACTCTGAGCTTTATGCTCGGTTCTGCTGGCGTGCTTACTGGCTTGCATTCCTCCATTTTGAACTTCTTTAAAATTTGCTCCGCATATTTTTTCTGAGACATAAAAATCCCATCTTTCTTTTGCTTCACCTCGACTCCAAGAAAGTATGACATTTGACCAATATCTGTCATCTCAAATTCGTTAGTCATAACTTTCTTAAAATCATCAAACATACCAGGGTTGTTTCCTGTAAAGATCATGTCATCCACGTACAAGCACACGATCATAATATCTCCCCCTGAATTTGTCTTTGTATAGAGGGCATGCTCGTATGGACTCTTCACGAAACCATTTTTCTGAAAATATTCATCAACCCTTGTATTCCATGCTCGCGGAGCTTGCTTCAAACCATATAATGTTTTTTTCAGCCGATAGACTTTATCTTCCTTGCCTTTATGAACATATCCGGGAGGCTGCTCAATATAGACTTCTTCTTCAAGATAACCATTCAGAAATGCCGACTTCACGTCCATCTGAAAAATCTTCCATTGATTTTGAGCGGCAATTGCTGTAAGAAGTCTGATGGTGTCAACTCGTGCAACTGGAGCAAACACCTCATCATAGTCAATGCCATATCGCTGCTTGTAGCCTTTAGCCACTAGCCTCGCCTTGTGCTTTTCCACTTCACCGTCCTGATTTGTCTTTGTCTTGTAGACCCACTTGACGCCAATTGCTTTATGTCCTTCTGGAAGATCTGTGAGCTCCCATATATCATTTTTCTTGATTGCGCCAATTTCCTCATCCATGGCTTTGTTCCATTTGCTTTCTTCAGAAGCTTCCTCAAATGTAACTGGGTCACATTCAGCCATTAAGCAAAATAAGGAATAATCAAAGGTTGTTTGTACCGGACTTGTTGCTTCATAAATATTATCCAGACTCCGCATCTTTCTCGGTGCTCCCCCTGAACTGCTGCTTCCTCCCGTGGATGGTGTCGATCTAGGTGTTTGTTGATTTGGACTTGGTGGAGGAGTTTGATCATCATCTTCGTCATCTTCATTATTGAGGTTGTCACCGTCATCATCATCACCATTAAAGAATAAGCCGACAACTTTTCTTTCTTCCTCGCTCCATCTCCAATAATCTGATTCATCGAACTCAACATCTCGAGAAATGATTAATTTCTTCGTTAGGGGATTGTAGAGTCTGTATGCCTTGCTTCTTTTGTCATATCCGGTAAAGATGCATTTCTCGCCTTTATCATCCAACTTCTTTCTTTTCTGATCAGGAACATGGGCATATGCAATACATCCAAAAATTCTGAGATGTCCAACTGATGGTTTGCTACCACTCCATGCTTCATTCGGAGTTTTGTTTCTGACACTTTTTGTTGGACAACGATTCAACAAATAAACTGCACATTGAACGGCTTCCGCCCAGAAAGTTCTTGGCATGTGCTTTGCTTTCACCATGCTCCTTGCCATGTCAAGAATAGTGCGATTCTTTCTTTCTGCAACGCCATTTTGTTGAGGAGTATAGGTCGTTGTTAACTGATGATTGATTCCATGTGCTCTACAAAAGCTTCTGAACAGATTAGAAGTATACTCGCCTCCTCTATCTGATCTGAGTACCTTCAAATAATGACCACTTTGCTTTTCTGCCAGTGCTTTGAACTCCTTGAATTTATCAAGAGCTTCTGACTTTTCTTTGATGATATACACCCAACTTTTCCTGCTAAAATCATCGATAAATGTTAGGTAATATCTATTACCTCCAAGTGATGAGATATCAAATGGACCAGCAATATCTGTGTGAACAATCTCCAATGGCCTCCTGGCTCTCCATGATTTTCCAACAGGAAAACTTTGTCGATGTTGTTTTCCCTTTACACATGCTTCACACAAATTTTCTGGTTCATTGATTTCTGGCAAACCGTCCACCATTTTTGTTTTTGACAATAATTTCAGGCCAGAAAATCCAAGATGACCATATCTCAAATGCCACAACCACGAGTCATTTTTAATGACCGACTTTAAGCACTTCTGCATATTCGTTTGCATATCAAGCGTAAACAATCGATTCTTTGACATCTCCACATTTGCAATCAATTCCTCAACTTGATTTCTGATGATGAGGGAATTATCCTGCATCTGTATATTATATCCTTTCTCCACAAGTTGGCCAAGACTGATAATATTATTTTTCAATGCAGGAATATAATAAACATCATTTATATATTTCTTTTCACCTTTCTTTGACATGATCGTGACAGTACCTTTTCCTTTCACCGGAATCTTTGACGAGTCACCAAAAGTAACTTCTCCGCTGATGGTGTCGTCAATCTCCGTGAATAATTCCTTGTGACCAGTCATGTGATTACTGGCCCCTGAGTCAAGATACCAAACATTCTTCTTGCTTTCCTCGTCTCCTTTGTAAGTGAGGAACATAGCAGTGCCAACATCTTTGTCTTCTTTTGCTGCTGCAAAATGGCTTCTTTCTTCCACCTTTGGTGCTCTACACTCATAACTGAAATGACCATATTTATTACAGTTATAGCACTGATATTGAGACTTATCACCTCGTTGTTGATATCCGCCTCGTCCTTGGCCTCTAAAATTTTGACTACGACCAAATGGATGATATCCTTCAGATGTCTGGCCTCTATTGAAAGACTGCCTTCCTCGTCCTCGTCCACCACGGTAGCCACTCTAAAGCCACCTCTGCCACGTGCATAACAGCTACTGCCAGAACTGTCACCAATGGACACCTTACTTTGCAACGCCTTTTCCAAATGGCTTACATCATCATACTGGTTCATTCGCTGCTCGTGGGCTTGAAGAGAACCTACGAGCTCATCAATAGAAATCGTGGACAAGTCTTTTGATTCTTCGATAGAAGTAAAAACATAATCAAATTTTCTTGTTAATGAACGGAGCAACTTTTCTATGACCCGAACATCGTCGAGACTTTCACCATTTCTTTTCATCTCATTTGTCACCGTTTTTAAACGCGTAAAAAATTCACCAATATTTTCAGAACTCTTCATCTTCAAATTTTCGAACTCCCCACGTAGTACTTGGAGACGAACCTTTTTGACTTTCTCGACACCCTGGAATGATTTCTGCAGAATCTCCCACGCGTCTTTCGCCGTTTTTGCATTTGAAATTTTTTCAAAGGTTGATTCGTCAACTCCTTGAATAATTGTATATAACACCTTTTTATCTTTTTTCCGGGTCTCTTTCAAAATCATCTTCTCAGCATTTGACAGGGCTGCTTCAGCGGCTGCATCTGTGGGCTCGTCATACCCGCTTTCGACAATATCCCAATTATCGTAGGAACCGAGTAATACCTTCATTTGAATACTCCAGTTCCCATAATTTGTGGACGTCAATTTTGGAATGTTGGGTTGCACCATATTTGCCATTTTTCACGAACGTAACCTTGGCTCGGATACCACTTGTTGGAAACGAAAAAATGGACCTCACAAATATTTATATTTTTGATAATAAACCAAACACACAATTGTATATATTAATAACAATAATAAGCTACAACTTTTTCACTCTTGACATAAAACAAGGCTGCTGGCTATTTTTCTCAACAAAGAGCTTCAGCTTTGTTAACAACTATTCTGTGTTTTTTCTTTTCAGGTGTGTTTTTTTACAAACAAATACTTAACCTATATTTATACTACTTGATGATACCGCGTTAAACTTAGCCAGCTGCATGCATGCTTTCTTTGACATTTACTGTCTAGTTAATACATGAGGACTTTAAGCTAACATTGTATTACTTCAAACCTAGATGAAGTCTTGTAATCTGCAAGCCTACCATGTTCTACGCCATCATATTTATTTAGCTACTGCGTGTACACTTCTAAGGGTGACACCTTTTCCATTTGTGCTTACACATATTTGACCATCAATCTTGCATACTGTAACATTTATTTTGCCCACCATTTATCATGGGTTTAACTAGCTGCTGATATTGATGCTTGACTTCCTATCATGTTAGATATTTAAAATATTTATTCGAACCAGCTGTTGTGATATCTTCTAGAGAGAGTTTGACTTCTAACAGATGCATGCGTGTACTCCGTTTTCGTATATAGATTTATTCATTAGAAAGCTCAAAAGTGAAGATATGATTCCATCAGAGTCTCTGATGTATGGATCATTGATCTATAAATCATGCCAGTTCATTGTGAACACAATGAAAGGTCTCACAGTTAAAATATTAAAATAAAGTTTCTTAACTGATTTTGGTACTATGATGTTCCAAGTGTTTGATACAGATTTTGGTGGAATAAAATGCAGGTGTTGATTTCCTAGAATTTAGGCCCTCGGAAATCTCAGCTGCTGTTGCAATCTGTGTTACGAGAGAAACACAGGAACCAGAGATTGACAAGGCAATATCTGGTGTCATGCATTTTGAGAAGGTAAACAATTGCGGTGTCCACTGTAATAAAAGACAGGACAAACCTTCTTGTATTTTTCTTAAACATATGATTTGTTGGACTTTGCAGGATAGGCTGCTGAAGTGTGTTCAAATGATTGAAGATTTGATAGAGATAGCAGCGAGTACTGATCTACCTGATGGTACTGTATCAGTAGCAGCTCGAGCAGGGTCCGGGAGTCCTGATGGGGTGTTGGATGCAGCATTCTTGAGCTATAGAATCTACGGGAGAACAGTTGTTTCAGATCCTAGTTCATCAAACGCTGCTAATCAAGATCCGAAAAGGAGAAGGCTTGATTGATCATTTCAAGAGATCAAGTCATTTAATATGGACCTCTGATGCATTACTCAAGTCCCAACAGTTTCGATTGAATCGTGGTTTTGGTGTGGCTGGCTTCATGCAAGTGCCCGCATAGAAATATATAAACACAGATGACAGAATAGGAGTTACATGTTAGGATATGAATAGGATTGTTAGTTATTCTTTTTATTTCTTAGTTGTGATTCAGACAATTGTTTTAATGTTTTACGGAAGCATTTTGCTATAAACTGCGTGGTCTTTTGAATATTACTTCTATTTGATCTATAAGATACTGGAAGTTATATTTAGTTTTTAAGATACTAAAAGTTATGAAAAAAATTATTTCATATAGATTGTGTTATTCAAACGCATATTTTAGAATATATATCAAAATTTAAAATAATTAACCCTTTTGAAGCTTACATTGTTGTGTGAGATCAAAAGATTCTTTCCCGACCTAACATAAAAGAAAATATTGGAATCCGAATCTAGATATCATTAATATTTTTAGATAATATTTTAATTCGTTTTCTAAATAAATATTTATATTTATTATTGAATTTACTTATATTTTTTGAATAAAGAGCAGATATTAGTATTTCAAATTTTTTGAAATTAAATTGAATAATTAATTTACTTATGCACTCCTCTTCCAAAAAATTCACTTCAGCGTATTTTTTGAAGTATAAATTTTTTATCTTAAAATTTAAATTTATATTAATAGTCCTTGAAATAGAAAAACAATTAAACCATATTAATATAATTTTTCATAACAAAAATTTTTTAAACAATTAAATTAAATACCATGATTTTAAATTTTATACATATATATATATATATATATATATTATCATATATGTTCAATTTTTTATTGAGATATTACTAGATATTGAGTTCGAGTTAGAATCGAGCCGAGTTCTCAAATTCGAGTCGAGTTCTAATCACACTTGGTATGCACTCATTGTGACTCATTTTAACTAAATAAATGTGAATGTATAGACCGACTTGTATAGAAGTTCGAGTCAAGTTGAGTTCAGTTAAAAGAGTTCGAGTTCAAAGTGCTCGCAAATTCGAGTTAGAGGTGCTTGCGAGCAGCATTGCCGGACACGAATTACAGTCTATAGCCCCAATTTGAAGCCCTTTAGCGGTCATGTGTGTATAATTGAATACTTTGTGTGAGTTGGTAGGTAGTCAGCCGTATCCAATTTTATGTTTTGACAATTTATGCTGTCAAAAAAATCGATCAGTCAATTAGAAAGCTAAATAAACTCATGCAATCTTTATAGTTTGTTCAACAACCTGTCATCAAATCAATATTTTCCCTTTTATAAACCAACTGAAGTGCAAAGTTCATCATAACTTCCTCTAAAATATAAGTCTCTCCATAAAGTCTAGGAACAAGGCATCTCTTGCAGAATAGTCCCTCCGCTACCTTGCCCCCAATGATTACAATCTCGTCCCCGCCCAATACTGCATTACCTCCGTTACCAGCCATGCCTACGCTACCCAAGGTCGCATTTCCACCTCTTCTCGCTGTTTCGATGCCTACGATCCCAGCTTTGCCAAGCGCACAGGTTCCATCTATGCCAATCCCCACGATGCCGACCCTCCCAAAACTAACACTACCTCATCTTCCTTCCATCCCTACTTCTAAACCAACTACTATGCCCGCAATTCCTTCAATACCTTTCTTCTCACCTGAGAAAATTTTATTGATCTTTTTTCCTCAAGAAATATGTACTACATATATTAGCATTTTTTTTGAATTTCTTGTATCACTCTGTCTCATATGTGAAGTTTGGAATTTGTATTGTAGATTCATTAAAATTTATTTACGATAAATGTTTACATTCTTATATGCACATACATAATGTTTTTATCTTTACTCCAAGATTAGCATGCATAAACATCCCTAAATGTTGGAACCATGGGAACATTGAGTTCACACTACAAGAGGAAGGGGTTTTGCGATAGAATAAATACAAAAAATCTGTCGCAATTGACCGACTTTGTGACGGAAAAAAACTGTCATAAATACATGTGTCATAAGTTCTTATTCTGTCGTACTATCTTATTTAGTCGCAAGTTATTTGTGGGTCTTATACTAAATAAAAACAATCATTAAAAAAAGAAAAAAACACAAAGTGCGACGAAATCAGTCATAATTGTTTTTAAATTTGTGGCGTAATTCGTCAGAACTATTCCCAGAATTACGACATTATCCATCGCATAATTTTTAGAATTGTGACACAATCGGTCATAAAATTGCACAGAAATTATGACGAAATCCGTCATATAGTCCCCTTTTTTGTGACAGGTACCAACATAAATATGCCCAGTAAGTACGCTCATATGCCTACGGTAGCGACGAAATCCGACCTAAAATTCTCAAATAAGCTCAGTACTACGACGGAATTCATCGTTTTAATCACATGTTGTGAAAGATTCTGTGGCTAGTTTATAGTATACCTATGTTTTTACCATTGTCCTCAAATTGTATAATTAAACCAGTGATTCATTCACAGATTTCTCAACACATACAAACTAATAACCCATACAAAATATTACAACACGTTTAGAAAAATTAATCAAGTAGTCAAATCCATATTAAGCATCAGGCAAAAAGAGAAACATCCCAAATCCGACAAACATATGTCGCACAGTTATAAGACAGACATACGTCGCATAGTTATAAGACAAGCATATGTCACACAGTTAAAGCATATGTCACACAGTTATAGCAAATGAAAGCATAATTCTGCCTAAACCCATTAGTCAGCTAATATCCAAAAGAAGGCATAAGTCGCCCCCAAGCTGCAAAAGTTAGCCACTAAACTAATATATTCGAAGTTAACATAAACCAGCCCTATAACTGGAACCAACTGGTATGTCAATCTCCAAACTGATCCAAATCCCGTTAGAGTTACCACTTCGACTACGACTTTGACGTGGAGAACGTGATTGATTTCCATTATCATCTTCATCAGAATGATACTCAGTCTCAAGAGCGATCCTCTTACCCTGCAATATTAAAAAAAGTTATATAAATTTGATTTCCTCAAACCCCCAACAGAATTAGACATAAAGTAAACTTTACACTAAGGATGACCAGGATGTGAAATGATAAATGATAAAGTGAAAGACTGTTACGAAGTTACCAACTATATTGTTCTGATAGTAGTTAGGATATAAAATAAAAAAGTTGCATGAATATATATACAAAATTCCACATGTGTCTAATATTTGTAATTAACTTATCTCGCACTAAAATTTATAACAGACCAACTTAATTAAGAATAAGAACTAGAGTATAGTAGATTTCGATCACAATACACCTAACTGAAATATTAACTTGAGGCATTCTATATAAATATTATAGAGTAATTGATGTTCTAAATACGGTCTGAACCTTACTTGAGCCTGCTAGACTTGCCCATAAATAACAAGATGGCAGAAAGGGTGAAAGTGATTAGTAGCTACAACCTATAGACTGTCCAGGGTCCACGAATATGACCTGGCCAGTTTTGGTGCTATTTTATATAATTTATCTCCTTTGACAAATTTCAGTTTACTAACATATTATGTCGTACCTCAGTAAACCAAAATATTTAAATATAAGTCACTAGTAGCTTGACAACTAAAATTGGTGACTCTTACCCCATAATTACCGATTTTTATTTATCTCTCAATTTGGTGCATCTCGTCTTACCCAAGTTACTAATTTCTAGATAACTTAAAATAGTGACTCTCATTTAATTGTCTTTTTTTTTTTGCTTTTTCTGAATAATATTAGAACAATAAACAAAATATAATGTTTACGAAATGATTGGACCACAATATACCTTTTGGCAGTTTCTAGCAGCAGGGTTACTTTTCTGGACATCGTTTAACACTGACACCATCGCCTGCACAAGTTCCCTCATAGTTGTCGATTGGGTGGTCCGATGGCAGGTCACTTAATCTCGCCACCACAGATTGTGTCAAAATATTGACTTGCTCTGGTGCGAGGTCAAATTAATCAGAATGTGTACGTGCAAATGCTACAATGTGGTCCACTTCTTGCATGACAAGATTGTCTGCCATGCGCTCAACAAAAAATCTTCCAGTGGAAGCACCTGACTCATCATCAACATATTGTCGACGACTCCTTTTACCAGATTCAGGAGAAAGAGCTACACGGGCACACACAAACAAATACATATATATAAGTAGATTAGAAAAAAATGACATAATGAACGATATAAATAGAATGATAAGAATACAAATGCAGTGCATATTATATAATTAATAAACATACGTATAAGTTTGGAAGCACTCGTGCGTGGAATATCGATGATGGCATTTTTTTGAACACCCACAACTTCTACCCATGTATCAATTGGTGCTTCCAAAGGATTCTCGTTGTGCTCTCCACACTTTACTAGATAGTGTTCCTAGATGCATGTGTAAAAAATTACAAACAATAAAAATGTAAAGTCAAATTAAACTGGAAATAAAAAAGGCATTATCTGTAAACAAAATTTCTAAAATGAAAAAAAAATAAAACCATAAAAAAAGAGTTCAAATTAATGCTAAATAAAAAAACAAGGAACATATGATTTTATAAAGTATAAAGGTTGAATTTTTAACCTACCAAATATTACCCATGTGTACATATACAATTTTATAGACAAATATGTTTTTAAAATAAACTGTCAGAACGAGGTTCAAAACTAAAAATATAAGAAACCGAAGCACGGAACAATATAAAAACGTACCACTAATAAACGAACAACCTCCGATGTGAATTCCTTATTCTCCTTATCCTTGGTGTGCAAGTGAACAAAGAGGTCAATTAATTTTGGTTCCATGCAAGTTTTTTCTTCTATATCCTATCGAGTACAAATTCAAGATGAAAGCATATACAAAATAAATTCACTGTTGATATCTTAATGTCATATTAAATTAACAAGTTTAAATGTAAGTTGTCATACCCAACCACACGCTAAAAGGAAGTGGCACCGGAAGTGTGAGGAATTTTTTGACATTCTCTCGTTTTTTTAGCAGCATCTGATTTTTTCTGAAATTTGGGTGAATTCCAATTATCAAGCAATAATCATCTTGATACATGTTTGCTCGTTGCACAAAGTTTTGTGCATATTTCTGTGCATATGCCTATTAACAGTCTCATGGGCATGATTTTTTGTCCCATATTTTGGGTCAAAGGTAGAGTAGGCCTGCACAAAAGAGCCAAATAAGAGATGCATATAGATAATAAACATACAATAGTAATAGGAAATAAAACAAGTTAGATGTAATAATTATAAATATTTTAATAATTATTTAATTAACAATATATTGTTATATGAAATTAATTTATAATGTAATCACTTCACTCAACTTCTTCTTCTCTAACTTGCTACATCTCGCAATATTTGATGCACAACCATCTGGCATTTTTAGACTACTAATCCATGTATAAACTTGAAGTTGTTGCTCTCAAGAAAGTGTATGGTGCTTGGGCTTTTGTTTTCCCTCGCATCCATAACTCTTCTCTAATACCAAATGCTTTGAAATCTTTTCTTGCATTATTAGTATCCTTGGATTTTTTTACTACCCATTATTGTGTGAAAGAAATTATCAAAGACATTCTTCTCAGCATGCATGATATCAATGCAATGACGTAGACGTAGCGAGTCCCAATATGAAAGCTCAAATAAAATGGAGAAATGTGTAAAATTTTGAGTCACACCAAATCCATCAGCCCTAGACTTTGCATAACCTTTCCCATGTGGTCGAAAAGCAATTTGCACACATTTATTACGAACTTGCCATCCTATTTTCCGCGTATGATGATGGCCCAGTCTTCTAAATTTCTTTACTATTTCCCAGAAAGTAGACTTGAGGAAGTTGTGAGGCCCTGGCATTCCTCATACAAACTAGACAAGCTAGTTTTCCTTTTGTTGACCAACCGCTCAATATTGCCAATGCCAGGAAGTCATTGACTGTCCACAGCAGTGTTGCTCTCAAATTAAAATTAGTTTGTCATATGTTTGTACACCAACACTCTACAACTGTCTCTGCTCATCAATAAGTGGTCTCAAGTAGACATTGATGTCTCTCATGGGATCTTTATCCCCGGGTATGAGTAGTGTCATGAACAAGAATGGATCCTTCATGCACATAGAAGGAGGGAGATTGTACACAACCATAATAACAGGCCATGTGGAAGATTTGTTGCTGTAGGGAGAGAATCCATCTGCAGCAAGCCCAAGTCTAATATTTCGAATATCATGCGAAAAATCTGGATAATTCATGTCAAAACTTTTCCACTCTTCCCCGTCCGCTGGGTGTGTCATAATCCTCTCAGTAACCTCTCTATTCTTGTGATACCTCATACTCTCATCAATACGAGATGACATGTACAATCGTTGCAACCGCGATGTAAGTGGAAAATATCTCAAAATCTTCCTCGGAATGCATTTTTTAGCCAGGAAATAGTGCCTACGACATCACCCCTTTAACATCGGTTAAAAATGTCACCGATGTTAAAAGCAGTTTTAACATCGGTCACTTTAAAAACGGATGTTAAAGGTGTTGTAAGACATCAGTATCTTTATCAACCGATGTCTATAATCATTTTTAAAAAATAGGTGGGGTATTATAAATTACATATTTAAATAAGATTTTAAGAAATTCAGTACTATACGGTGATATTCAACTTGAATTGTAAAATATTATTTAAAGTTTAGACATATGTAATTTATATTTTAAAATATTTTCTTATGTATAATACAAATATACTCATTTTGAATTTGAATATGATCCATTACATTTTATAAATTTTAAAGAATTTTGATATATTAATTAATATTTTTTACTATAAAAAATTGAATTCGGCTAAAATCAAGAAATTTTCAATTTTTTGCATCATGTGGGGGATTGTTGAAATTAATATTATTATTTATTCCAATATTTGTTTGCTTCAAAACAAAACTAATCTTTTTAATTGTGAGTCTTTTTATTTAAGACTTTTCACTTGTATGACCTTTTGTTTTTGAGACAGTTACCTTCCTTCATCTCCGCATCATCATTATTTGTGACCTATGACCTTCTAACTATCTTGGAGTTATAAATTTTCACTCTTATAAAAGGAGATCTATACCTCTCTTTTTAGATAGACAACCAAAAATCGTATTCTCATACTATATACACATACTTTGGGCAATGATCAAAAGGTGTGGTCTATGTGTCTCCCTGTACTACACCAGTGAAGCGGATGTTGTGTAATGCTGGAAGTTGATTGTCATGAGTCTGTGTGTACGTAGTTGGAAAAATTCAACTTTAGCGCAGTAATTAATTTCACGCCACGAATTTTTATTCAGATAAGTAATCCTAATTTATATTTGTTATCATAAATTCTTTCGTTATTATTACTTTTATCATTCGATAAAGAATGTTTATGATATTGACCACATGAATAAGAGTTTTAGCTTTATACTTCTTAATATATAAGGTCGAGATCTCGAACATATTGATTTTTTGAACATTTAAAAAATATTTTATCTATTTGTTAATTTATAAACTCCGACTTAGGCATTATTTTTTTTTCTCGTATAAATGTTAAGTTAGTATAATTTGTTTAATATTTGGTCTACTGTTGTGACTCAATAACCTTTTCTAACATTCTAAAGTTGAACTTGTGTTTGTTAAACGGATTTATACCAATATATCGAGATTGAGTTGCAATGAATATTATTTTGTTAAGACGATTTATATGATATTAATAATATGATAGTTTAAATAATATGCTTGTTTGATAATATGCCCGAGAAGGGTTGGATATCTTGCTAGAATTAAGCTCTTAACTTAAGTGTGTAGTTTTTGACTTCTATTTATTTATATGTCATCTTTTTACGATACACTTGCAATATATATTGTAAAGTTATATGTGATTTTTCGGTATATTCAGACATACTTGATTAAATAATTGAGGCGTAGTATTGAAAATTTTGTGGCTCTATTTTTTAAGGAGTAGTAGTGAACAAAAACTGTTAATGATGTATATAACAGTATATTAGTCTTGTATTTGTTCACAATATTGTGATGTATTGCATAAACTTCATGCTTATTTGATTTTTAAATGAGAATATATTTGCTAGACAGTTACATGAGTAATATATCTTGTAAATAATAATAAAAATGTTAAAAATATATATATCTTTTTTGTGGTAAGATAATAAGAGAATGAGATTTTTAATCAAAATTTATTTTTTTTAGAGTTTATAATTTTGATGCCCAGTTAATTCACTGTGGGGGTTGAAAAATATATCAATATTAGTTAATTGAGCAATCATTTTCGTGTCTCATGTAATAGTCATTTGCGTTAGATGGACAATTGGGATGCTTGAACATGAATTTTTTTAAAATAATAAATACATGAAAGACTAGTGTATTCTTGAGGGAGTAATGTAAGGAACGTTATACATGATTGGTTTCTCATCACTCTAATTATGTAGAAAAATCAAATGAATTTGTACTACTTGTCATTATTGCAGCAAGTATCTCATGTGTGGTGTGTGACCTAAATTTTACTAAATAAATATAAAGGCATTTTTTTATAAATTTTATCATGTCAAATTTATTGTGTTTTCATGAATTAATGTGACATAAAATTGATGGTTGATATATATCAGGATGAATACTTTGATATTAAAAAGCTACCACATAATGAGGTTACGTGTTTTATAACTCTCCGATTAGTTTGAAAGTTTTTTCCTTCTGTAAAGTAAGTTGCTACTTGAGAATGAGAAGAATAGTTCGTTAATATTTATATTTTTCACTTTGTAGATGCATCTACAATATAATAACTTTGTTAATCAGAATGACCGAGTTACATGCATATTGTTGGAGAGAAATTATATTTATAATTGATCGCAAGCACTAAGAATATACTTGAAGAAAAGAGTTAGGCCATGTGAATTGAGGTTGATAATAGTCTATGTTTATTAGAAAGAGAATATAGACACCTAAGACATGCCATAGTGTGTAAATTTGATCAGTAGTAATGTGATATCACTCGAGTATGTAAAGTTAAAGGGGAATATTGCAGATCCTCTTTACAAAGGTCTTTATCAAATATTGTTGCCAGAGTTGGCATAAAACACGTTTAAACCCTATCGTGGAGTAAATTGTGTTAAATCACAAAAGTGCTCATTATGACTTTGGATGGTGCTAAGAGTTAGCACAATTGGAATGGTTTTAAAGCCTATGTAGAGTGAATTATGATGGATACCCATCTTAGAAGTTTCAATGGGTCAAACTAAATCATAAAAGAACTTATGTTTTACTACCACCATTCCAATTTAATGAAAAAGTGTAGTATTTTTTTGTTGTCATATGTGTTAGGTTGAGTTAATGCTCTTAATAAGTTCATAGCCTTGTAATAGGTGGTTTAATACAATACAAACTTGATGAACTTACCTATATGAATATGTGAGCTACGCCCAACTCCGTATGAGATCGTGTAGGCTAAGGACTCTGGAGCATTCATAAATATCCACATAAAAATGTAGGGCATCTTATAACACAAATTGTTAAAGGCATTATCAAGGTTAATATCATGCAAGAACACCTTTTGATATGAGAAAGGTTTTAGTGCGCATATATATCTTCACTTACTGCCAAGAAAGGTTCAAGAATTTTTATTTTCACCTAATATGGTTGTATGACATATATGTTTGCACGGGGTATCAATTCAAGTCCACAAGACATTAATACTTACAAAACTGATTATCCGTTGTCCATAAAACTTCTCCTATTACACAAGCTACATTTTCTTTTTCCTCATGTGAGGGATTGTTAGAATTATTATTATCATTTATTTCAATATTTGTTTGCTTCGAAAGAAAACTAATCTTTTTAAATGTGAGTCTTTTTATTTAAGACTTTTCACTTATATGACCTTTTGTTTTTTAGACATTTCTCTTTAAGACCTTCTAGATTTCATCTCCCCCTCATCATTATTTGTGACCTATGACCTTCTTACTATCTTGGAGTTATAAATTTTCATTCCTATAAAAGGAGATCGATACCTCTCTTTTTTGATAGACAAACAAAAATTGTATTCTCATACTATATACACATACTTTGGGTAATGATCAAAAGGTGTTGTCTATCTGTCTCCCTGTACTACACCAATGGGCGGATGTCGTGTAACGCTGTAGGTTGATTGTCATGAGTTCGTGTACATAGTGGGGCAAATTCAACTTTAGCGCAGTGATTAATTTCACGCCACGACTTTTATTCATAAATAATCCTAATTTTTATTTGTTATCATCGATTCTTTCGTTATTATTACTTTTATCATTCGATGAAGAATGTTTATGATATTGACCACATGAATAAGAGTTTTAGCTTTATACTTCTTAATATATAAGGTCGAGATCTCGAACATATTGATTTTTTGAACATTTAAAAAATATTTTATCTATTTGTTAATTTATAAACTCCGACTTAGGCATTATTATTTTTTCTCGTATAAATGTTAAGTTAGTATAATTTGTTTAATATTTGGTCTACCGTTGTGACTCAATAACCTTTTCTAACATTCTAAAGTTGAACTTGTGTTTGTTAAACGGATTTATACCAATATATCGAGATTGAGTTGCAATGAATATTATTTTGTTAAGACGATTTATATGATATCAATAATATGATAGTTTAAATAATATGCTTGTTTGATAATATGCCCGAGAAGGGTGGGACATCTTGCTAGAATTAAGCTCTTAACTTAAGTGTGTAGTTTTTGACTTCTATTTATTTATATGTCATCTTTTTACGATACACTTGCAATATATATTGTAAAGTTATATGTGATTTTTCGGTATATTCAGACATACTTGATTAAATATTTGAGGCGTAGTATTGAAAATTTCGTGGCTCTATTTTTTAAGGAGTAGTAGTGAACAAAAACTGTTAATGATGTATATAATAGTATATTAGTCTTGTATTTGTTCACAATATTGTGATGTATTGCATAAACTTCATGCTTATTTGATTTTTAAATGAGAATATATTTGCTAGACAGTTACATGAGTAATATATCTTGTAAATAATAATAAAAATGTTAAAAATATATATATCTTTTTTGTGGTAAGATAATAAGAGAATGAGATTTTTAATCAAAATTTATTTTTTTTAGAGTTTATAATTTTGATGCCCAGTTAATTCACTGTGGGGGTTAAAAAATATGTCAATATTAGTTAATTGAGCAATCATTTTCGTGTCTCATGTAATAGTCATTTGCGTTAGATGGACGATTGAGATGCTTGAACATGAATTTTTTTTAAATAATAAATACATGAAAGACTAGTGTATTCTTGAGGGAGTAATGTAAGGAACATTATACATGATTGGTTTCTCATCACTCTAATTATGTAGAAAAATCAAATGAATTTGTACTACTTGTCATTATTGCAGCAAGTATCTCATGTGTGGTGTGTGACCTAAATTTTACTAAATAAATATAAAGGCATTTTTTTATAAATTTTATCATGTCAAATTTATTGTGTTTTCATGAATTAATGTGACATAAAATTGATGGTTGATATATATCAGGATGAATACTTTGATATTAAAAAGCTACCACATAATGAGGTTACGTGTTTTATAACTCTCCGATTAGTTTGAAAGTTTTTTCCTTCTGTAAAGTAAGTTGCTACTTGAGAATGAGAAGAATAGTTCGTTAATATTTATATTTTTCACTTTGTAGATGCATCTACAATATAATAACTTTGTTAATCAGAATGACCGAGTTACATGCATATTGTTGGAGAGAAATTATATTTATAATTGATCGCAAGCACTAAGAATATACTTGAAGAAAAGAGTTAGGCCATGTGAATTGAGGTTGATAATAGTCTATGTTTATTAGAAAGAGAATATAGACACCTAAGACATGCCATAGTGTGTAAATTTGATCAGTAGTAATGTGATATCACTCGAGTATGTAAAGTTAAAGGGGAATATTGCAGATCCTCTTTACAAAGGTCTTTATCAAATATTGTTGCCAGAGTTGGCATAAAACACGTTTAAACCCTATCGTGGAGTAAATTATGTTAAATCACAAAAGTGCTCATTATGACTTTGGATGGTGCTAAGAGTTAGCACAATTGGAATGGTTTTAAAGCCTATGTAGAGTGAATTATGATGGATACCCATCTTAGAAATTTCAATGGGTCAAACTAAATCATAAAAGAACTCATGTTTTACTACCACCATTCCAATTTAATGAAAAATTGTAGTATTTTTTTGTTGTCATATGTGTTAGGTTGAGTTAATGCTCTTAATAAGTTCATAGCCTTGTAATAGGTGGTTTAAGACAATACAAACTTGATGAACTTACCTATATGAATATGTGAGCTACGCCCAACTCCCTATGAGATCGTGTAGGCTAAGGACTCTGGAGCATTCATAAATATCCACATAAAAATGTAGGGCATCTTATAACACAAATTGTTAAAGGCATTATCAAGGTTAATGTCATGCAAGAACACCTTTTGATATGAGAAAGGTTTAGTGCGCATATATATCTTCACTTACTGCCAAGAAAGGTTCAAGAATTTTTATTTTCACCTAATATGGTTGTATGACATATATGTTTGCACGGGGTATCAATTCAAGTCCACAAGACATTAATACTTACAAAACTGATTATCCGTTGTCCATAAAACTTCTCCTATTACACAAGCTACATTTTCTTTTGCATCATGTGAGGGATTGTTAGAATTATTATTATCATTTATTTCAATATTTGTTTGCTTCGAAAGAAAACTAATCTTTTTAAATGTGAGTCTTTTTATTTAAGACTTTTCACTTGTATGACCTTTTGTTTTTTAGACATTTCTCTTTAAGACCTTCTAGATTTCATCTCCCCCTCATCATTATTTGTGACCTATGACCTTCTTACTATCTTGGAGTTATAAATTTTCATTCCTATAAAAGGAGATCGATACCTCTCTTTTTTGATAGACAAACAAAAATTGTATTCACATACTATATACACATACTTTGGGTAATGATCAAAAGGTGTTGTCTATCTGTCTCCCTGTACTACACCAATGGGCGGATGTCGTGTAACGCTGTAGGTTGATTGTCATGAGTTCGTGTGTACATAGTGGGGCAAATTCAACTTTAGCGCAGTGATTAATTTCACGCCACGACTTTTATTCATAAATAATCCTAATTTTTATTTGTTATCATCGATTCTTTCGTTATTATTACTTTTATCATTCGATGAAGAATGTTTATGATATTGACCGCATGAATAAGAGTTTTAGCTTTATACTTCTTAAGATATAAGGTCGAGATCTCGAACATATTGATTTTTTGAACATTTAAAAAATATTTTATCTTTTTATTAATTTATAATCTCCGACTTTGGCATTATTTTTCTTTCTCGTATAAATGTTAAGTTAGTATAATCTGTTTAATATTTGGTCTACCATTGTGACTCAATAACCTTTTCTAACAATAATAAGTGATTTTGTTAATTTAACTATTTTGTTGGAAAATTACCACCACTAATAGATGTATGACATATTTTGATCAGTTTTTTAAAAATATTGTTTAAATTTAAAATTAAAGAGTAATGTTTATAACAGTCTTGGCATACTTTCTTCACAATTATAAAATTAATTTTTAAAACTATTGTAAAAAATAAAAAACATATTTCTAATTTTTTATAATATATTAAAACTGTTAAGTTCTATATAAGACTTTATTCAAATTTTACAGACTTTATTCATAACTTATGATTTTCCGAGTTTTGAAAGTATCTTTTTTAAGAAAAACAAATAAAATTTGAAGTAGATGGACATCGCTGACTAAGATTCTGATTTTTTTAAATCAAGGTTAAATTCGAGCTTTTATGGTTTCATTTATGTGATTAGGATTTTATTAATAAATACGTCGTGTCTATGTTACTACAAGTTGAGCCGAATTTTTTCTCGGTCACACTTTTTCTCAGTTGAATTAAACATATCTTTTGAATTCTTTACATTTTTAGCACGAATTACTATATTTAGTATTTAAAATTACATTTATTGTTGGAATGCGATATTAGGTAAATTATTTTAGGTAAATTATTTTAATATTTTGCACGCGAAAATTTCAAACTAACGAATAATTGGTTTAATTTTATTTATACAAGAGTGTTAAATTATCGATATTTATACCCTAGATCCGCATGGGCCAAATCTTAAAGTGAGAGATCAAAAATTAAAAAAAATATTAAACTTCAAAAAGCAAATATGAATATTTCAAAAAAAATATGAATACGAGATACGTTATTTTTTCATTAATTGTTAAGTAAATGACAAAAAAGTAGGTTCGATCTAAAAAGTGTTTGTCATAATTATATGAAAATGTAATTAAATTCATCGTTGAATTTGCTCGTAGTGAAAGTCAAATTATATACCTTTTTCGAAAATCTTTTTACTGATAAACTATGAAAATTAACAGAAATATTTCTTTAGGAAAAAATTATACACAATCATCAGTATATGTTATTATTATTGGTATAAATTAAACTTGACTTAATTTTCTTCCTTTTTAATAAAAAAGATTAAATATATGTTGTTTTATTTTTCTTCAAAAAATAAAACATATTCAATCTTTTTTTAGAAAATTAAAATATATGTATCAAAAGAATATATTTATAGGATTAAAGTAATATCTCATATATTTATAACAAAAAAAAATAGTATCACAGATATTTTTCTTTTCAGCCGTTTTTTATCAAAATGCACTAGTACACAGGTCTCACTTGGACCCTCACCCTACCACAATACCTATATATACCCCAGCTCACTTCTCTATCTCTAGGAGTTCATTTAATTTCTTTCTGTATCATCAGCTCTTTAATCATTCATTCTTTATTTTAATTGTTTTAAAAATCTCCTTTGTTGTTTGTTTTAATGGCAGCCTCAGACCCTTTTAGTCTTGAAAACCTGCTTTGTACTGATAGTCTGCATTTTGATGACCTTGAGGCCATTGATGATCTTAACCATCTTATAGATTCTAATAATCTCGTGGACAATGGATCAGAGCCGTTAATTGGTCTTATTCCAATGCAGAGTGATCAAGTTGTGTGTTCTTTGTTTGACAAAGAAAAAGATTTTCTCCCAGCTAGTGATTATTTAGAAAGATTGGCTAATGAGGAACTTGAATTATGTGATATTAGAAGAAGCTGTTGATTGGATGTATAAGGTTGTCTTTGTGTCTTTCTTGAGTTTTGTTGTTTTTTAAATTGAGTAAAGGACATTCTTCGATTTTTGTTAAATTTTTTGTGTTTGAGAGAAAAAAAGTGGTGGATTTTATACCCCTTTAGTCACCATTGTTGTTTGATAAATGCTTTACATGAATTTATAATCTTTATTGCATTTTTTGCTTATGCCCTTGTGAATGATGCCTAATTAGAAGTGATGCCAATGTGGAATTTCTGATTCGGGTTTTTGTGTTTTTTATTAATAGGCTCATGGGCATTTTTGTTCTGGAGCGCCGACTATTTGCTTAGCGATTAATTACTTGAATCGCTATCTTTCTGTTTATGAACATCTAGTAAGTCTATGAAATTAATTAAAGTCAATGCTTTTAGCGTAATTTAGTTTTTCTGTGTGTATTAACATGCTAAATTGCTAATTGTCTCTTCTTTATATGCATTGCATAGGTTGAAAAATTTGGAGTGTTCAATTGGTAGCTGTGGCCTGCTTATTGTTAGCAGCAAAATTGGAAGATGTTGGAGTGCCATCTACTGTTGATTTGCAGGCAAGCGAAATTCTTCTAAAGATTATGACATGCCTGTATCGTGTGTGCATGTGATGTTTATGCTAGCTGTGGCCTGTGTGACATACTCTGCTTTAATTTAATGATCAAAGCTTGGTCCGAATCTTTGATAGTTATAAGAAGATGTCATTTTTTTTAATTCAGGTGGCAGATCCTAGCTTTATTTTTGAATATCAGTCATTAAAATCGATGGAGCTTAATGTGTTGGCCAGCTTGAAATGGAGGATGTATGCTTGTACTCCGTTTTCGTATATAGATTTCTTCATTAGAAAGCTCAAAAGTGAAGATATGATTCCATCAGAGTCTCTGATGTATGGATCATTGATCTATAAATCATGCCAGTTCATAGTGAACACAATTGAAGGTCTCACAGTTAAAATATTAAAATAAAGTTTCTTAACTGATTTTGGTACTATGATGTTCCAAGTGTTTGATACAGATTTTGGTGGAATAAAATGCAGGTGTTGATTTCCTAGAATTTAGGCCCTCGGAAATCTCAGCTGCTGTTGCAATCTGTGTTACGAGAGAAACACAGGAATCAGAGATTGACAAGGCAATATCTGGTGTCATGCATTTTGAGAAGGTAAACAATTGCGGTGTCCACTGTAATAAAAGACAGGACAAACCTTCTTGTATTTTTCTTAAACATATGATTTGTTGGACTTTGCAGGATAGGCTGCTGAAGTGTGTTCAAATGATTGAAGATTTGACAGAGATAGCAGCGAGTACTGATCTACCTGATGGTACTGTATCAGTAGCAGCTCGAGCAGGGTCCGGGAGTCCTGTTGGGGTGTTGGATGCAGCATTCTTGAGCTATAGAATCTACGGGAGAACAGTTGTTTCAGATCCTAGTTCATCAAACGCTGCTAATCAAGATCCGAAAAGGAGAAGGCTTGATTGATCATTTCAAGAGATCAAGTCATTTAATATGGACCTCTGATGCATTACTCAAGTCCCAACAGTTTCGATTGAATCGTGGTTTTGGTGTGGCTGGCTTCATGCAAGTGCCCGCATAGAAATATATAAACACAGATGACAGAATAGGAGTTACATGTTAGGAAATGAATAGGATTGTTAGTTATTCTTTTTATTTCTTAGTTGTAATTCAGACAATTGTTTTAATGTTTTACGGAAGCATTTTGCTATAAACTGCGTGGTCTTTTGAATATTACTTCTATTTGATCTATAAGATACTGGAAGTTATATTTAGTTTTTAAGATACTAAAAGTTATGAAAAAAATTATTTCATATAGATTGTGTTATTCAAACGCATATTTTGGAATATATATCAAAATTTAAAATAATTAACCCTTTTGAAGCTTACATTGTTGTGTTAGATCAAAAAATTCTTTCTTGACCTAACATAAAAGAAAATATTGGAATCCGAATCTAGATATCATTAATATTTTTAGATAATATTATAATTCGTTTTCTAAATAAATATTTATATTTATTATTAAATTTACTTATATTTATTGAATAAAGAGCAGATATTAGTATTTCAAATTTTTTGAAATTAAATTAAATAATTAATTTACTTATGCACTCCTCTTCCGAAAAATTCACTTCAACGTATTTTTTGAAGTATAAATTTTTTATCTTAAAATTTAAATTTATATTAATAGTCCTTGAAATAGAAAAACAATTAAAACATATTAATATAATTTTTTCATAACAAAAATATTTTAAACAATTAAACTAAATACCATCATTTTAAATTTTATACATATATATATATATTATCATATATGTTCAATTTTGTATTGAGATATTACTAGACATTGATATTTGTATTCTATTTTTTAAAATACATATGAATATTATTCAAAAATGAGAATAGAAATATTAAACAGATATTAAATATTTCATTGCACAGAAATGCACAAAAAATTCTATTAATTTCTTTCGAAAGTTATTGAAACGAGTATTTTTGAAAATTGAACTTGTATAGGCCAGCTTTCTCAAAATATGAGCCCACGCGTGGCCTGAAACATATTTCTTCCATTATATATATATATATATATATATATATCCCTCTCATTTGTTTTTTTTTTTTGACCAAAATGCAGAAGTTTTATTTCTCAACTGAATCAAGCACAATACAATCTTTAACTATGACCGGAATAGAGCTTCCGTCAAATATACGATCAGGATACATATGTGACAATCGAGCAAGTCGTGTGCCGACCTATTCGCAGACCGTTTAATGAAATACAACTCCATGTTGTTTAACCCTTTGATTATCCTCCTGCAAATCCTCAATAGTGCGTCCAAACCTTGAGCGCATGTGGACTGAACTTCGAATGCTCTGGATCGCCACTAGGCAGTCAGATTCCACTACAGTCTTGTCCCATTTCATTTCTTTTATCCAGCTCAAAACTTCTTTGATTGCTACAGCTTCTGCCATACTGGGTTGCAAAAGCTCCTGCAGAAGTTTTGTTTTTCGCGCTCACAAGACCACCTGTATAGTCTCTGGCCACCATTTCCCATCCCTGTGGCATGTCTGTCATTGAATGTGGCTGCATCTACTGAAATCTTCACTGTGTACTGTTGAGGTTTTACCCAAATTTCTGCCCCATCCCCAGGCATCGACGGTTGGAGAGGGACCTTATAGAATCTATTTTGGGCTATCTTCCATTGTGAGAGATATTCTAAAGTAGCTGCAACTACACGCTCTGGCCTCGAAACTTTTTTGTTCCACACCACATCATTTCTATACCGCCATAAAGACCAGCAGAGCATAATCATCTTGACTTTGTTTTCCTTTGATTCATGTAGTAAACACTGCTCAAACCAATTCGCAAATTCCCAAGTCGAGTCCCACACTGGTGAAACCTGCAAAACCTCCCAGCAACTAGCTGCAAAAGGGCAGTGGAGAAAAATATGAGCTGTATTTTCAACACCAGACTTACAAATTTCACACAAAGAGTCAACTTGAACTCTTTTTTGGATAAGCTGCATTTTAGTAGGTAAACAATGAGTCAAGGCTCGCCATAGCACACTTAGAGCCTTCTTGGGAGCTTTAATTTTCCAGAGAGCTTTCCAAGAGCTATCATCATCATGAACTGTCCATGCTCCTTTTTGAACCTGCAATAAGTTATATGCACTTTTCACCGTGTACTGACCAGTGATATCCCAATCCCATTGTAGCATATCAGAATCCAACTCTTCTTCAATGATAGTTGCTTGTATACTTTCCTGATCCCTATTATTGAAGATATCTGCAATCACTTCCCAATCCCAATTCCTGTTCCTGTGCACATTAAGGAGCTGACTTTTTGATTGACAATGATGGAGATACTGTCATGACAAATGCATTCTCCTTGTTTCCCAACCATGGCTGGCCAATAATATTAATATCATTTCCTGTACCAACTCTCCAGCTTGAACCAGTTAAGATGACATTCTTTGCTTCTAACAGACTTCTCCAAATGAAGCTCGGACTAGAACCCAAGCTGGCTTCCAAGAACGACGTGTCCTTAAAATATCTGGCTTTGTAAATTTGAGCTGTAAGACTATTTGGGTTCGTGATCAGCCTCCAACATTGTTTTCCCAACATTGCAAGATTAAAGTCACGAAAACTTCTAAATCCCAAGCCTCCAGAATGTTTGTGTTTAGTCATACGATCCCAGGCCATCCAGTTGATCGTACGGCCACCAGAATCAGTCGAACTCCACAAAAATTAGCAAGCATCTTTTCAATTTCTTTGGTGATTTCGATGGGTAATAAAAACACATTTCATAGCAAATAATGTCATTTCCAATTGTTTACATTTCAAAAAAATTCAAAAATAATAAAAATTTATAGTATGAAAGGTAACCACATACACTACTTCTCTCCACTATAGCGACTTTATACATATAATAGGTAATCGCTCTCCCTGCTTTACTCATTTTTTAAACTTTCATCCACTACTTTATTGATATATGTTAGTGGCTTACATATCGGAAAAATAATAAATATTTTAAATTGTAAGAGATTGTATTTTGGACACTACAAATTATATTTTGAAGAGTAGAAAGAAATAGGCTAAATATCAGGAAAAAAAGATATTCTTTTATTTTTTTTATTTAATAATTTCCAAGAAAAACTCGTACAAACATATATATCTTATAAAAATAATTATTAACTTTCAACTCTAACAATTGTTATTAAGAATGAATTTAATATAGAAAAAATCAGATCTTGTCAGGATTTTTTAAAAAGCCTAGAATTTAATCTAGGCCGAAAGCTTTTATTCTGATTTTTTAAAATCTGGGTTTTTCTAACTCTGAAATTTTTATCTGAATTTTTCGGGTTCGAGCATGACCGAATTTTCAAGAATTAAAAATGACTCGTTTAACGCTTGTGGGGCCGAGTTTTTTTTCCGGATCAGAAATTTTTCCGGATCTGATCGGGATCGAATTTTGGGTTTCGGACATTTTAAAATCTTTACCGTGAGCTTATTTTTAAAATTGTTTGCCATGATTGGTAGGACTAAAAATCTTTTTATAGTTAAAATTTTTAAAGGTAAGTACATAATTAAATAATGTTTTCGTGAAATGATGTCACATTTCGATATATTTAAAAGAATTGGTAAGTTCACAAACTCAACAAAAAATAATCGATAAACTAGTTCAATTTAACTCGTTAATTTAAATAAAGTTGAATGAACATAATTTTTGAGATTGATAATTTTAACTCCGATTAACCCACCAACAAGACAAACGTTTCACCATATTCGATAATGCAAAAACCAAACTCTGATACTTGGCAACCGTTTGAGTGATGATGTCAAAAAGAGTTTGAAATTGGATATTTTTAAGTTTAAATTAAGCAAGCTCAATTTTTGAAATACTTATTTAGTCGAAACACCTTGTTTAACAGACGGGTAGAGTTAAGTTTACTTCTGAGTTAAAACAAGCCAAGTTTCTCGTGAACTTAATAATTAAAAAATAAAACTTAACTAAAATTTAGTTTATAAATAATAATAAAAATTCGGAAAAAAAAATCATCTATTAATTTTACATGAATTTGAGTTCGAGTTAGAATCGAGCCGAGTTCTTCAAATTCGAGTCGAGTTCTAGTCACACTTGGTATTCACTCATTGTGACTCATTTTAACTAATAAATGTGAATGTATAGACCGACTTGTATAGAAGTTCGAGTCAAGTTGAGTTCAGTTTAAAAGAGTTCGAGTTCGAGGTGCTCGCAAGTTCGAGTTAGAGGTGCTTGCGAGCAGCCTTGCCGGACACGAATTACAGTCTAGAGCGCCAATTTGAAGCCCTTTAGTGGTCATGTGTGTATAATAGAATAATTGTATGAGTCTTGGAGCAAGGCATCTCTTGCAGAATAGTCCCTCCGCTACCTTGCCCCCAATGACTACAATCTCGTCCCTGCCCAATACTGCATTACCTCCGTTACCAGCCATGCTACGCTACCAAGGTCGCATTTTCCACCTTCTTCCCGCTATTTCGATGCCTACGATCCCAGCTTTGCCAAGCGCACAGGTTCCATCTATGCCAATCCCCACGATGCCGACCCTCCAAAACTAACACTACCTCATCTTCCTTCCATCCTACTTCTCTAAAACCAACTACTATGCATGCAATTCCTTCAATTCCTTTCTTCTCCCACCACCATCCAATTAACTAGGCCTTCACCTGAGAAGATTTAATTGATCTTTTTTTCCTCAGAAATATGTACTACATATATTAGCATTTTTTTTTGAATTTCTTGTATTCACTCTGTCTCATAGTGAAGTTTGGAATTTGTATTGTAGATTCATTAAAATTTATTTACGATAAATGTTTACCTTCTTATATGCACATACATAATGTTTTTAGCTTTACTCCAAGATAGCATGCATAGACATCCCTAAATTGTTGGAACCACGGGAACATGAGTTCACACTACAAGAGGAAGGGGTTTTGCGATAGAATAAATACCAAAGAATCTGTCGCAATTGACCGACTTTGTGATGGAAAAAAACTGTCATAATACATGTGTCATAGTTCTTATTCTGTAGTACTATCTTATTCAGTCGCAAGTTATTTGTGGGTCTCATACTAAATAAAAACAATCATTAAAAAAGAAAATCCAGTAAGTACGTCATATGCCTACGGTAGCGACGAAATCCGACCTAAAATTCTCAAATAAGCTCCGTACTACGACGGAATTCATCGTTTTTAATCACATTGTTGTGAAAGCTTTCGTGGCTAGTTATAGTATACCTATGTTTTTACCATTGTCCTCAAATTGTGTATTGAACCAGGTGATTCATTCACAGATTTCTCAAACCATACAAACTAATAACCCATACAAAATATTATAACACGTTTAGAAAAATAATCAAGTAGTCAAATCCATATTAAGCATCAGGAAAAAAAGAGAAACATCCCAAATCCGACAAACATATGTCGCACAGTTATAAGACAGACATATGTCGCATAGTTTATAAGACAAGCATATGTCACACTTAAGGCATATGTCACAGGAGTTATAGCAAATGAAAGCATAATTCTGCCTAAACCCATAGTCAGCTTAATATCCAAAAGAAGGCATAAGTCGCCCCCAAGCTGCAAAAGTTATGCCACTAAACTAATATATTCGAAGTTACATAAACTAGCCCTATAACTGGAACCCAACTGGTATGTCAATCTCCAAACTGATCCAGATTCCCGTTAGAGTTACCACTTCAACTACAACTTTGACGTGGAGAACGTGATTGATTTCCATTATCATCTTCATCAGAATGATACTCAGTCTCACGAGCGATCCCCTTACCCTGCAATATTTAAAAAAGTTATATAAATTTGATTTCCTCAAACACCCAACAGAATTAGACATAAAGTAAACTTTACACTAAGGATGACCAGGATGTGAAATGATAAATGATAAAGTTGCATGAATATATATACACAATTCCACATGTGTCTAATATTGTAATTAACTTATCTCGCACTAAAATTTATAACAAACCAACTTAATTAAGAATAAGAATTAGAGTATAATAGATTTCGATCACAATACACCTAACTGAAATATTAACTTGGCATTCTATATAAATATTATAGAGTAATTGATGTTCTAAATACGGTCTGAACCATACTTGAGGCTGCTAGACTTGCCCATAAATAACAAGATGGCAGAAAGGGTGAAAGTGATTAGTAGCTACAGCCTATAGATTGTCCACAGCCTATAGATTGTCCAGGGTCCACGAATATGACCTGGCCAGTTTTGGTGCTATTTTATATAATTTCTCCTTTGACAAATTTCAGTTTACTAACATATTATGTCGTACCTCACTAAACCAAAATATTTGAACATAAGTCACTAGTAGCTTGACAACTAAATTGTGTGACTCTTACCCCACAATTACCGATTTTTATTTATCTCTCAATTTGGTGCATCTCGTCTTACCCAAGTTACTAGTTTCTAGATAACTTAAAATATTGACTCTCATTTAATTGTCTTTTTTTTTTGCTTTTTTCTGAATAATATTAGAACAATAAACAAAATATAATGTTTACGAAATGATGGACCACATATACCTTTTGCAGTTTCTAGTAGCAGGTTACTTTTCTCGACATCGTTTAACACTGACACCATCGTCTGCACAAGTTCCCTCATAGTTGTCGATTGGGTGGTCGATGCAGGTCACTTAATTCTCGCACCACAGACTGTGCCAAAATTTGACTTGCTCTAGTGCAAGGTTAATTAATCAGAATGTGTACGTGCAAATGCTACAATGCGGTCCACTTCTTGCATGACAAGATTGTCTGTATGTGCTCAACAAAAACTCTTCCAGTGGAAGCACCTGACTCATCATCAACATATCGTCGACGACTTCCTTTTACCAGATTCAGGAGAAAAGAGCTACACGGGCACACACAAACAAATACATATATATAAGTAGATTAGAAAAAATGACATAATGAACGATATAAATAGAATGATAAGAATACAAATGCAGTGCATATTATATAATTAATAAACATACGTATAAGTTTGGAAGCACTCGTGCGTGGAATATCGATGATGGCATTTTTTTCGAACACCCACAACTTCTACCCATGTATCAATTGGTGCTTCCAAAGGATTCTCGTTGTGCTCGTCCAATAGTGTTCCTAGATGGCATGTGTAAAAAATTACAAACAATAAAAATGTAAAGTCAAATTAAACTGGAAATAAAAAAGGCATTATCTGTAAACAAAATTCCTAAATGAAAAAAAAAATAAAACCATAAAAAAAGAGTTCAGTTCAGATTAATGCTAATAAAAAAACAAGGAACATTGATTCTGGCAAACCGTCCACCATTTTTGTTTTTGACAATAATTTCAGGCCAGAAAATCCAAGATTGACCATATCTCAAATGCCACAACCACGAGTCAGTTTTTAATGACCACTTTAAGCACTTCTGCATATTCGTTTGCATATCAAGCGTAAACAATCGATTCTTTGACATCTCCACATTTGCAATCAATTCCTCAACTTGATTTCTGATGATGAGGGAATTGTCCTGCATCTGTATATTATATCCTTTCTCCACAAGTTGGCCAAGACTGATAATATTATTTTTCAATGCAGGAAATATAATAAACATCATTTATATATTTCTTTTCACCTTTCTTTGACATGATCGTGACAGTACCTTTTCCTTTCACCGGAATCCTTTGACGAGTCACCAAAAGTAACTTCTCCGCTGATGGTGTCGTCAATCTCCCGTGAATAATTCCTTGTGACCAGTCATGTGATTACTGGCCCCTGAGTCAAGATACCAAAACATTCTTCTTGCTTTCCTCGTCTCCTTTGTAAGTGAGGAACATAGCAGTGCCAACATCTTTGTCTTCTTTTGCTGCTGCAAATGGCTTCTTTCTTCCACCTTTGGTGCTCTACACTCATAACTGAAATGACCATATTTATTACAGTTATAGCACTGATATTGAGACTTATCACCTCGTTGTTGATATCCGCCTCGTCCTTGGCCTCTAAAATTTTGACTACGACCAAATGGATGATATCCTTCAGATGTCTGGCCTCTATTGAAAGACTGCCTTCCTCGTCCTCGTCCACCACGGTAGCCACTCTAAAGCCACCTCTGCCACGTGCATAACTGCTACTGCCAGAACTGTCACCAATGGACACCTTACTTTGCAACGCCTTTTCCAAATGGCTTACATCATCATACTGGTTCATTCGCTGCTCGTGGGCTTGAAGAGAACCTACGAGCTCATCAATAGAAATCGTGGACAAGTCTTTTGATTCTTCGATAGAAGTAAAAACATAATCAAATTTTCTTGTTAATGAACGGAGCAACTTTTCTATGACCCGAACATCGTCGAGACTTTCACCATTTCTTTTCATCTCATTTGTCACCGTTTTTAAACGCGTAAAAATTCACCAATATTTTCAGAACTCTTCATCTTCAAATTTTCGAACTCCCCACGTAGTACTTGGAGACGAACCTTTTGACTTTCTCGACACCCTGGAATGATTTCTGCAGAATCTCCCACGCGTCTTTCGCCGTTTTTGCATTTGAAATTTTTTCAAAGGTTGATTCGTCAACTCCTTGAATAATTGTATATAACACCTTTTTATCTTTTTTCCGGGTCTCTTTCAAAATCATCTTCTCAGCATTTGACAGGGCTGCTTCAGCGGCTGCATCTGTGGGCTCGTCATACCCGCTTTCGACAATATCCCAATTATCGTAGGAACCGAGTAATACCTTCATTTGAATACTCCAGTTCCCATAATTTGTGGACGTCAATTTTGGAATGTTGGGTTGCACCATATTTGCCATTTTTCACGAACGTAACCTTGGCTCGGATACCACTTGTTGGAAACGAAAAAATGGACCTCACAAATATTTATATTTTTGATAATAAACCAAACACACAATTGTATATATTAATAACAATAATAAGCTACAACTTTTTCACTCTTGACATAAAACAAGGCTGCTGGCTATTTTTCTCAACAAAGAGCTTCAGCTTTGTTAACAACTATTCTGTGTTTTTTCTTTTCAGGTGTGTTTTTTTTACAAACAAATACTTAACCTATATTTATACTACTTGATGATACCGCGTTAAACTTAGCCAGCTGCATGCATGCTTTCTTTGACATTTACTGTCTAGTTAATACATGAGGACTTTAAGCTAACATTGTATTACTTCAAACCTAGATGAAGTCTTGTAATCTGCAAGCCTACCATGTTCTACGCCATCATATTTATTTAGCTACTGCGTGTACACTTCTAAGGGTGACACCTTTTCCATTTGTGCTTACACATATTTGACCATCAATCTTGCATACTGTAACATTTATTTTGCCCACCATTTATCATGGGTTTAACTAGCTGCTGATATTGATGCTTGACTTCCTATCATGTTAGATATTTAAAATATTTATTCGAACCAGCTGTTGTGATATCTTCTAGAGAGAGTTTGACTTCTAACAGATGCATGCGTGTACTCCGTTTTCGTATATAGATTTATTCATTAGAAAGCTCAAAAGTGAAGATATGATTCCATCAGAGTCTCTGATGTATGGATCATTGATCTATAAATCATGCCAGTTCATTGTGAACACAATGAAAGGTCTCACAGTTAAAATATTAAAATAAAGTTTCTTAACTGATTTTGGTACTATGATGTTCCAAGTGTTTGATACAGATTTTGGTGGAATAAAATGCAGGTGTTGATTTCCTAGAATTTAGGCCCTCGGAAATCTCAGCTGCTGTTGCAATCTGTGTTACGAGAGAAACACAGGAACCAGAGATTGACAAGGCAATATCTGGTGTCATGCATTTTGAGAAGGTAAACAATTGCGGTGTCCACTGTAATAAAAGACAGGACAAACCTTCTTGTATTTTTCTTAAACATATGATTTGTTGGACTTTGCAGGATAGGCTGCTGAAGTGTGTTCAAATGATTGAAGATTTGATAGAGATAGCAGCGAGTACTGATCTACCTGATGGTACTGTATCAGTAGCAGCTCGAGCAGGGTCCGGGAGTCCTGATGGGGTGTTGGATGCAGCATTCTTGAGCTATAGAATCTACGGGAGAACAGTTGTTTCAGATCCTAGTTCATCAAACGCTGCTAATCAAGATCCGAAAAGGAGAAGGCTTGATTGATCATTTCAAGAGATCAAGTCATTTAATATGGACCTCTGATGCATTACTCAAGTCCCAACAGTTTCGATTGAATCGTGGTTTTGGTGTGGCTGGCTTCATGCAAGTGCCCGCATAGAAATATATAAACACAGATGACAGAATAGGAGTTACATGTTAGGATATGAATAGGATTGTTAGTTATTCTTTTTATTTCTTAGTTGTGATTCAGACAATTGTTTTAATGTTTTACGGAAGCATTTTGCTATAAACTGCGTGGTCTTTTGAATATTACTTCTATTTGATCTATAAGATACTGGAAGTTATATTTAGTTTTTAAGATACTAAAAGTTATGAAAAAAATTATTTCATATAGATTGTGTTATTCAAACGCATATTTTAGAATATATATCAAAATTTAAAATAATTAACCCTTTTGAAGCTTACATTGTTGTGTGAGATCAAAAGATTCTTTCCCGACCTAACATAAAAGAAAATATTGGAATCCGAATCTAGATATCATTAATATTTTTAGATAATATTTTAATTCGTTTTCTAAATAAATATTTATATTTATTATTGAATTTACTTATATTTTTTGAATAAAGAGCAGATATTAGTATTTCAAATTTTTTGAAATTAAATTGAATAATTAATTTACTTATGCACTCCTCTTCCAAAAAATTCACTTCAGCGTATTTTTTGAAGTATAAATTTTTTATCTTAAAATTTAAATTTATATTAATAGTCCTTGAAATAGAAAAACAATTAAACCATATTAATATAATTTTTCATAACAAAAATTTTTTAAACAATTAAATTAAATACCATGATTTTAAATTTTATACATATATATATATATATATATATATTATCATATATGTTCAATTTTTTATTGAGATATTACTAGATATTGAGTTCGAGTTAGAATCGAGCCGAGTTCTCAAATTCGAGTCGAGTTCTAATCACACTTGGTATGCACTCATTGTGACTCATTTTAACTAAATAAATGTGAATGTATAGACCGACTTGTATAGAAGTTCGAGTCAAGTTGAGTTCAGTTAAAAGAGTTCGAGTTCAAAGTGCTCGCAAATTCGAGTTAGAGGTGCTTGCGAGCAGCATTGCCGGACACGAATTACAGTCTATAGCCCCAATTTGAAGCCCTTTAGCGGTCATGTGTGTATAATTGAATACTTTGTGTGAGTTGGTAGGTAGTCAGCCGTATCCAATTTTATGTTTTGACAATTTATGCTGTCAAAAAAATCGATCAGTCAATTAGAAAGCTAAATAAACTCATGCAATCTTTATAGTTTGTTCAACAACCTGTCATCAAATCAATATTTTCCCTTTTATAAACCAACTGAAGTGCAAAGTTCATCATAACTTCCTCTAAAATATAAGTCTCTCCATAAAGTCTAGGAACAAGGCATCTCTTGCAGAATAGTCCCTCCGCTACCTTGCCCCCAATGATTACAATCTCGTCCCCGCCCAATACTGCATTACCTCCGTTACCAGCCATGCCTACGCTACCCAAGGTCGCATTTCCACCTCTTCTCGCTGTTTCGATGCCTACGATCCCAGCTTTGCCAAGCGCACAGGTTCCATCTATGCCAATCCCCACGATGCCGACCCTCCCAAAACTAACACTACCTCATCTTCCTTCCATCCCTACTTCTAAACCAACTACTATGCCCGCAATTCCTTCAATACCTTTCTTCTCACCTGAGAAAATTTTATTGATCTTTTTTCCTCAAGAAATATGTACTACATATATTAGCATTTTTTTTGAATTTCTTGTATCACTCTGTCTCATATGTGAAGTTTGGAATTTGTATTGTAGATTCATTAAAATTTATTTACGATAAATGTTTACATTCTTATATGCACATACATAATGTTTTTATCTTTACTCCAAGATTAGCATGCATAAACATCCCTAAATGTTGGAACCATGGGAACATTGAGTTCACACTACAAGAGGAAGGGGTTTTGCGATAGAATAAATACAAAGAATCTGTCGCAATTGACCGACTTTGTGACGGAAAAAAACTGTCATAAATACATGTGTCATAAGTTCTTATTCTGTCGTACTATCTTATTCAGTCGCAAGTTATTTGTGGGTCTTATACTAAATAAAAACAATCATTAAAAAAAGAAAAAAACACAAAGTGCGACGAAATCAGTCATAATTGTTTTTAAATTTGTGGCGTAATTCGTCAGAACTATTCCCAGAATTACGACATTATCCATCGCATAATTTTTAGAATTGTGACACAATCGGTCATAAAATTGCACAGAAATTATGACGAAATCCGTCATATAGTCCCCTTTTTTGTGACAGGTACCAACATAAATATGCCCAGTAAGTACGCTCATATGCCTACGGTAGCGACGAAATCCGACCTAAAATTCTCAAATAAGCTCAGTACTACGACGGAATTCATCGTTTTAATCACATGTTGTGAAAGATTCTGTGGCTAGTTTATAGTATACCTATGTTTTTACCATTGTCCTCAAATTGTATAATTAAACCAGTGATTCATTCACAGATTTCTCAACACATACAAACTAATAACCCATACAAAATATTACAACACGTTTAGAAAAATTAATCAAGTAGTCAAATCCATATTAAGCATCAGGCAAAAAGAGAAACATCCCAAATCCGACAAACATATGTCGCACAGTTATAAGACAGACATACGTCGCATAGTTATAAGACAAGCATATGTCACACAGTTAAAGCATATGTCACACAGTTATAGCAAATGAAAGCATAATTCTGCCTAAACCCATTAGTCAGCTAATATCCAAAAGAAGGCATAAGTCGCCCCCAAGCTGCAAAAGTTAGCCACTAAACTAATATATTCGAAGTTAACATAAACCAGCCCTATAACTGGAACCAACTGGTATGTCAATCTCCAAACTGATCCAAATCCCGTTAGAGTTACCACTTCGACTACGACTTTGACGTGGAGAACGTGATTGATTTCCATTATCATCTTCATCAGAATGATACTCAGTCTCAAGAGCGATCCTCTTACCCTGCAATATTAAAAAAAGTTATATAAATTTGATTTCCTCAAACCCCCAACAGAATTAGACATAAAGTAAACTTTACACTAAGGATGACCAGGATGTGAAATGATAAATGATAAAGTGAAAGACTGTTACGAAGTTACCAACTATATTGTTCTGATAGTAGTTAGGATATAAAATAAAAAAGTTGCATGAATATATATACAAAATTCCACATGTGTCTAATATTTGTAATTAACTTATCTCGCACTAAAATTTATAACAGACCAACTTAATTAAGAATAAGAACTAGAGTATAGTAGATTTCGATCACAATACACCTAACTGAAATATTAACTTGAGGCATTCTATATAAATATTATAGAGTAATTGATGTTCTAAATACGGTCTGAACCTTACTTGAGCCTGCTAGACTTGCCCATAAATAACAAGATGGCAGAAAGGGTGAAAGTGATTAGTAGCTACAACCTATAGACTGTCCAGGGTCCACGAATATGACCTGGCCAGTTTTGGTGCTATTTTATATAATTTATCTCCTTTGACAAATTTCAGTTTACTAACATATTATGTCGTACCTCAGTAAACCAAAATATTTAAATATAAGTCACTAGTAGCTTGACAACTAAAATTGGTGACTCTTACCCCATAATTACCGATTTTTATTTATCTCTCAATTTGGTGCATCTCGTCTTACCCAAGTTACTAATTTCTAGATAACTTAAAATAGTGACTCTCATTTAATTGTCTTTTTTTTTTGCTTTTTCTGAATAATATTAGAACAATAAACAAAATATAATGTTTACGAAATGATTGGACCACAATATACCTTTTGGCAGTTTCTAGCAGCAGGGTTACTTTTCTGGACATCGTTTAACACTGACACCATCGCCTGCACAAGTTCCCTCATAGTTGTCGATTGGGTGGTCCGATGGCAGGTCACTTAATCTCGCCACCACAGATTGTGTCAAAATATTGACTTGCTCTGGTGCGAGGTCAAATTAATCAGAATGTGTACGTGCAAATGCTACAATGTGGTCCACTTCTTGCATGACAAGATTGTCTGCCATGCGCTCAACAAAAAATCTTCCAGTGGAAGCACCTGACTCATCATCAACATATTGTCGACGACTCCTTTTACCAGATTCAGGAGAAAGAGCTACACGGGCACACACAAACAAATACATATATATAAGTAGATTAGAAAAAAATGACATAATGAACGATATAAATAGAATGATAAGAATACAAATGCAGTGCATATTATATAATTAATAAACATACGTATAAGTTTGGAAGCACTCGTGCGTGGAATATCGATGATGGCATTTTTTTGAACACCCACAACTTCTACCCATGTATCAATTGGTGCTTCCAAAGGATTCTCGTTGTGCTCTCCACACTTTACTAGATAGTGTTCCTAGATGCATGTGTAAAAAATTACAAACAATAAAAATGTAAAGTCAAATTAAACTGGAAATAAAAAAGGCATTATCTGTAAACAAAATTTCTAAAATGAAAAAAAAATAAAACCATAAAAAAAGAGTTCAAATTAATGCTAAATAAAAAAACAAGGAACATATGATTTTATAAAGTATAAAGGTTGAATTTTTAACCTACCAAATATTACCCATGTGTACATATACAATTTTATAGACAAATATGTTTTTAAAATAAACTGTCAGAACGAGGTTCAAAACTAAAAATATAAGAAACCGAAGCACGGAACAATATAAAAACGTACCACTAATAAACGAACAACCTCCGATGTGAATTCCTTATTCTCCTTATCCTTGGTGTGCAAGTGAACAAAGAGGTCAATTAATTTTGGTTCCATGCAAGTTTTTTCTTCTATATCCTATCGAGTACAAATTCAAGATGAAAGCATATACAAAATAAATTCACTGTTGATATCTTAATGTCATATTAAATTAACAAGTTTAAATGTAAGTTGTCATACCCAACCACACGCTAAAAGGAAGTGGCACCGGAAGTGTGAGGAATTTTTTGACATTCTCTCGTTTTTTTAGCAGCATCTGATTTTTTCTGAAATTTGGGTGAATTCCAATTATCAAGCAATAATCATCTTGATACATGTTTGCTCGTTGCACAAAGTTTTGTGCATATTTCTGTGCATATGCCTATTAACAGTCTCATGGGCATGATTTTTTGTCCCATATTTTGGGTCAAAGGTAGAGTAGGCCTGCACAAAAGAGCCAAATAAGAGATGCATATAGATAATAAACATACAATAGTAATAGGAAATAAAACAAGTTAGATGTAATAATTATAAATATTTTAATAATTATTTAATTAACAATATATTGTTATATGAAATTAATTTATAATGTAATCACTTCACTCAACTTCTTCTTCTCTAACTTGCTACATCTCGCAATATTTGATGCACAACCATCTGGCATTTTTAGACTACTAATCCATGTATAAACTTGAAGTTGTTGCTCTCAAGAAAGTGTATGGTGCTTGGGCTTTTGTTTTCCCTCGCATCCATAACTCTTCTCTAATACCAAATGCTTTGAAATCTTTTCTTGCATTATTAGTATCCTTGGATTTTTTTACTACCCATTATTGTGTGAAAGAAATTATCAAAGACATTCTTCTCAGCATGCATGATATCAATGCAATGACGTAGACGTAGCGAGTCCCAATATGAAAGCTCAAATAAAATGGAGAAATGTGTAAAATTTTGAGTCACACCAAATCCATCAGCCCTAGACTTTGCATAACCTTTCCCATGTGGTCGAAAAGCAATTTGCACACATTTATTACGAACTTGCCATCCTATTTTCCGCGTATGATGATGGCCCAGTCTTCTAAATTTCTTTACTATTTCCCAGAAAGTAGACTTGAGGAAGTTGTGAGGCCCTGGCATTCCTCATACAAACTAGACAAGCTAGTTTTCCTTTTGTTGACCAACCGCTCAATATTGCCAATGCCAGGAAGTCATTGACTGTCCACAGCAGTGTTGCTCTCAAATTAAAATTAGTTTGTCATATGTTTGTACACCAACACTCTACAACTGTCTCTGCTCATCAATAAGTGGTCTCAAGTAGACATTGATGTCTCTCATGGGATCTTTATCCCCGGGTATGAGTAGTGTCATGAACAAGAATGGATCCTTCATGCACATAGAAGGAGGGAGATTGTACACAACCATAATAACAGGCCATGTGGAAGATTTGTTGCTGTAGGGAGAGAATCCATCTGCAGCAAGCCCAAGTCTAATATTTCGAATATCATGCGAAAAATCTGGATAATTCATGTCAAAACTTTTCCACTCTTCCCCGTCCGCTGGGTGTGTCATAATCCTCTCAGTAACCTCTCTATTCTTGTGATACCTCATACTCTCATCAATACGAGATGACATGTACAATCGTTGCAACCGCGATGTAAGTGGAAAATATCTCAAAATCTTCCTCGGAATGCATTTTTTAGCCAGGAAATAGTGCCTACGACATCACCCCTTTAACATCGGTTAAAAATGTCACCGATGTTAAAAGCAGTTTTAACATCGGTCACTTTAAAAACGGATGTTAAAGGTGTTGTAAGACATCAGTATCTTTATCAACCGATGTCTATAATCATTTTTAAAAAATAGGTGGGGTATTATAAATTACATATTTAAATAAGATTTTAAGAAATTCAGTACTATACGGTGATATTCAACTTGAATTGTAAAATATTATTTAAAGTTTAGACATATGTAATTTATATTTTAAAATATTTTCTTATGTATAATACAAATATACTCATTTTGAATTTGAATATGATCCATTACATTTTATAAATTTTAAAGAATTTTGATATATTAATTAATATTTTTTACTATAAAAAATTGAATTCGGCTAAAATCAAGAAATTTTCAATTTTTTGCATCATGTGGGGGATTGTTGAAATTAATATTATTATTTATTCCAATATTTGTTTGCTTCAAAACAAAACTAATCTTTTTAATTGTGAGTCTTTTTATTTAAGACTTTTCACTTGTATGACCTTTTGTTTTTGAGACAGTTACCTTCCTTCATCTCCGCATCATCATTATTTGTGACCTATGACCTTCTAACTATCTTGGAGTTATAAATTTTCACTCTTATAAAAGGAGATCTATACCTCTCTTTTTAGATAGACAACCAAAAATCGTATTCTCATACTATATACACATACTTTGGGCAATGATCAAAAGGTGTGGTCTATGTGTCTCCCTGTACTACACCAGTGAAGCGGATGTTGTGTAATGCTGGAAGTTGATTGTCATGAGTCTGTGTGTACGTAGTTGGAAAAATTCAACTTTAGCGCAGTAATTAATTTCACGCCACGAATTTTTATTCAGATAAGTAATCCTAATTTATATTTGTTATCATAAATTCTTTCGTTATTATTACTTTTATCATTCGATAAAGAATGTTTATGATATTGACCACATGAATAAGAGTTTTAGCTTTATACTTCTTAATATATAAGGTCGAGATCTCGAACATATTGATTTTTTGAACATTTAAAAAATATTTTATCTATTTGTTAATTTATAAACTCCGACTTAGGCATTATTTTTTTTTCTCGTATAAATGTTAAGTTAGTATAATTTGTTTAATATTTGGTCTACTGTTGTGACTCAATAACCTTTTCTAACATTCTAAAGTTGAACTTGTGTTTGTTAAACGGATTTATACCAATATATCGAGATTGAGTTGCAATGAATATTATTTTGTTAAGACGATTTATATGATATTAATAATATGATAGTTTAAATAATATGCTTGTTTGATAATATGCCCGAGAAGGGTTGGATATCTTGCTAGAATTAAGCTCTTAACTTAAGTGTGTAGTTTTTGACTTCTATTTATTTATATGTCATCTTTTTACGATACACTTGCAATATATATTGTAAAGTTATATGTGATTTTTTCGGTATATTCAGACATACTTGATTAAATAATTGAGGCGTAGTATTGAAAATTTTGTGGCTCTATTTTTTAAGGAGTAGTAGTGAACAAAAACTGTTAATGATGTATATAACAGTATATTAGTCTTGTATTTGTTCACAATATTGTGATGTATTGCATAAACTTCATGCTTATTTGATTTTTAAATGAGAATATATTTGCTAGACAGTTACATGAGTAATATATCTTGTAAATAATAATAAAAATGTTAAAAATATATATATCTTTTTTGTGGTAAGATAATAAGAGAATGAGATTTTTAATCAAAATTTATTTTTTTTAGAGTTTATAATTTTGATGCCCAGTTAATTCACTGTGGGGGTTGAAAAATATATCAATATTAGTTAATTGAGCAATCATTTTCGTGTCTCATGTAATAGTCATTTGCGTTAGATGGACAATTGGGATGCTTGAACATGAATTTTTTTAAAATAATAAATACATGAAAGACTAGTGTATTCTTGAGGGAGTAATGTAAGGAACGTTATACATGATTGGTTTCTCATCACTCTAATTATGTAGAAAAATCAAATGAATTTGTACTACTTGTCATTATTGCAGCAAGTATCTCATGTGTGGTGTGTGACCTAAATTTTACTAAATAAATATAAAGGCATTTTTTTATAAATTTTATCATGTCAAATTTATTGTGTTTTCATGAATTAATGTGACATAAAATTGATGGTTGATATATATCAGGATGAATACTTTGATATTAAAAAGCTACCACATAATGAGGTTACGTGTTTTATAACTCTCCGATTAGTTTGAAAGTTTTTTCCTTCTGTAAAGTAAGTTGCTACTTGAGAATGAGAAGAATAGTTCGTTAATATTTATATTTTTCACTTTGTAGATGCATCTACAATATAATAACTTTGTTAATCAGAATGACCGAGTTACATGCATATTGTTGGAGAGAAATTATATTTATAATTGATCGCAAGCACTAAGAATATACTTGAAGAAAAGAGTTAGGCCATGTGAATTGAGGTTGATAATAGTCTATGTTTATTAGAAAGAGAATATAGACACCTAAGACATGCCATAGTGTGTAAATTTGATCAGTAGTAATGTGATATCACTCGAGTATGTAAAGTTAAAGGGGAATATTGCAGATCCTCTTTACAAAGGTCTTTATCAAATATTGTTGCCAGAGTTGGCATAAAACACGTTTAAACCCTATCGTGGAGTAAATTGTGTTAAATCACAAAAGTGCTCATTATGACTTTGGATGGTGCTAAGAGTTAGCACAATTGGAATGGTTTTAAAGCCTATGTAGAGTGAATTATGATGGATACCCATCTTAGAAGTTTCAATGGGTCAAACTAAATCATAAAAGAACTTATGTTTTACTACCACCATTCCAATTTAATGAAAAAGTGTAGTATTTTTTTGTTGTCATATGTGTTAGGTTGAGTTAATGCTCTTAATAAGTTCATAGCCTTGTAATAGGTGGTTTAATACAATACAAACTTGATGAACTTACCTATATGAATATGTGAGCTACGCCCAACTCCGTATGAGATCGTGTAGGCTAAGGACTCTGGAGCATTCATAAATATCCACATAAAAATGTAGGGCATCTTATAACACAAATTGTTAAAGGCATTATCAAGGTTAATATCATGCAAGAACACCTTTTGATATGAGAAAGGTTTTAGTGCGCATATATATCTTCACTTACTGCCAAGAAAGGTTCAAGAATTTTTATTTTCACCTAATATGGTTGTATGACATATATGTTTGCACGGGGTATCAATTCAAGTCCACAAGACATTAATACTTACAAAACTGATTATCCGTTGTCCATAAAACTTCTCCTATTACACAAGCTACATTTTCTTTTTCCTCATGTGAGGGATTGTTAGAATTATTATTATCATTTATTTCAATATTTGTTTGCTTCGAAAGAAAACTAATCTTTTTAAATGTGAGTCTTTTTATTTAAGACTTTTCACTTATATGACCTTTTGTTTTTTAGACATTTCTCTTTAAGACCTTCTAGATTTCATCTCCCCCTCATCATTATTTGTGACCTATGACCTTCTTACTATCTTGGAGTTATAAATTTTCATTCCTATAAAAGGAGATCGATACCTCTCTTTTTTGATAGACAAACAAAAATTGTATTCTCATACTATATACACATACTTTGGGTAATGATCAAAAGGTGTTGTCTATCTGTCTCCCTGTACTACACCAATGGGCGGATGTCGTGTAACGCTGTAGGTTGATTGTCATGAGTTCGTGTACATAGTGGGGCAAATTCAACTTTAGCGCAGTGATTAATTTCACGCCACGACTTTTATTCATAAATAATCCTAATTTTTATTTGTTATCATCGATTCTTTCGTTATTATTACTTTTATCATTCGATGAAGAATGTTTATGATATTGACCACATGAATAAGAGTTTTAGCTTTATACTTCTTAATATATAAGGTCGAGATCTCGAACATATTGATTTTTTGAACATTTAAAAAATATTTTATCTATTTGTTAATTTATAAACTCCGACTTAGGCATTATTATTTTTTCTCGTATAAATGTTAAGTTAGTATAATTTGTTTAATATTTGGTCTACCGTTGTGACTCAATAACCTTTTCTAACATTCTAAAGTTGAACTTGTGTTTGTTAAACGGATTTATACCAATATATCGAGATTGAGTTGCAATGAATATTATTTTGTTAAGACGATTTATATGATATCAATAATATGATAGTTTAAATAATATGCTTGTTTGATAATATGCCCGAGAAGGGTGGGACATCTTGCTAGAATTAAGCTCTTAACTTAAGTGTGTAGTTTTTGACTTCTATTTATTTATATGTCATCTTTTTACGATACACTTGCAATATATATTGTAAAGTTATATGTGATTTTTCGGTATATTCAGACATACTTGATTAAATATTTGAGGCGTAGTATTGAAAATTTCGTGGCTCTATTTTTTAAGGAGTAGTAGTGAACAAAAACTGTTAATGATGTATATAATAGTATATTAGTCTTGTATTTGTTCACAATATTGTGATGTATTGCATAAACTTCATGCTTATTTGATTTTTAAATGAGAATATATTTGCTAGACAGTTACATGAGTAATATATCTTGTAAATAATAATAAAAATGTTAAAAATATATATATCTTTTTTGTGGTAAGATAATAAGAGAATGAGATTTTTAATCAAAATTTATTTTTTTTAGAGTTTATAATTTTGATGCCCAGTTAATTCACTGTGGGGGTTAAAAAATATGTCAATATTAGTTAATTGAGCAATCATTTTCGTGTCTCATGTAATAGTCATTTGCGTTAGATGGACGATTGAGATGCTTGAACATGAATTTTTTTTAAATAATAAATACATGAAAGACTAGTGTATTCTTGAGGGAGTAATGTAAGGAACATTATACATGATTGGTTTCTCATCACTCTAATTATGTAGAAAAATCAAATGAATTTGTACTACTTGTCATTATTGCAGCAAGTATCTCATGTGTGGTGTGTGACCTAAATTTTACTAAATAAATATAAAGGCATTTTTTTATAAATTTTATCATGTCAAATTTATTGTGTTTTCATGAATTAATGTGACATAAAATTGATGGTTGATATATATCAGGATGAATACTTTGATATTAAAAAGCTACCACATAATGAGGTTACGTGTTTTATAACTCTCCGATTAGTTTGAAAGTTTTTTCCTTCTGTAAAGTAAGTTGCTACTTGAGAATGAGAAGAATAGTTCGTTAATATTTATATTTTTCACTTTGTAGATGCATCTACAATATAATAACTTTGTTAATCAGAATGACCGAGTTACATGCATATTGTTGGAGAGAAATTATATTTATAATTGATCGCAAGCACTAAGAATATACTTGAAGAAAAGAGTTAGGCCATGTGAATTGAGGTTGATAATAGTCTATGTTTATTAGAAAGAGAATATAGACACCTAAGACATGCCATAGTGTGTAAATTTGATCAGTAGTAATGTGATATCACTCGAGTATGTAAAGTTAAAGGGGAATATTGCAGATCCTCTTTACAAAGGTCTTTATCAAATATTGTTGCCAGAGTTGGCATAAAACACGTTTAAACCCTATCGTGGAGTAAATTATGTTAAATCACAAAAGTGCTCATTATGACTTTGGATGGTGCTAAGAGTTAGCACAATTGGAATGGTTTTAAAGCCTATGTAGAGTGAATTATGATGGATACCCATCTTAGAAATTTCAATGGGTCAAACTAAATCATAAAAGAACTCATGTTTTACTACCACCATTCCAATTTAATGAAAAATTGTAGTATTTTTTTGTTGTCATATGTGTTAGGTTGAGTTAATGCTCTTAATAAGTTCATAGCCTTGTAATAGGTGGTTTAAGACAATACAAACTTGATGAACTTACCTATATGAATATGTGAGCTACGCCCAACTCCCTATGAGATCGTGTAGGCTAAGGACTCTGGAGCATTCATAAATATCCACATAAAAATGTAGGGCATCTTATAACACAAATTGTTAAAGGCATTATCAAGGTTAATGTCATGCAAGAACACCTTTTGATATGAGAAAGGTTTTAGTGCGCATATATATCTTCACTTACTGCCAAGAAAGGTTCAAGAATTTTTATTTTCACCTAATATGGTTGTATGACATATATGTTTGCACGGGGTATCAATTCAAGTCCACAAGACATTAATACTTACAAAACTGATTATCCGTTGTCCATAAAACTTCTCCTATTACACAAGCTACATTTTCTTTTGCATCATGTGAGGGATTGTTAGAATTATTATTATCATTTATTTCAATATTTGTTTGCTTCGAAAGAAAACTAATCTTTTTAAATGTGAGTCTTTTTATTTAAGACTTTTCACTTGTATGACCTTTTGTTTTTTAGACATTTCTCTTTAAGACCTTCTAGATTTCATCTCCCCCTCATCATTATTTGTGACCTATGACCTTCTTACTATCTTGGAGTTATAAATTTTCATTCCTATAAAAGGAGATCGATACCTCTCTTTTTTGATAGACAAACAAAAATTGTATTCACATACTATATACACATACTTTGGGTAATGATCAAAAGGTGTTGTCTATCTGTCTCCCTGTACTACACCAATGGGCGGATGTCGTGTAACGCTGTAGGTTGATTGTCATGAGTTCGTGTGTACATAGTGGGGCAAATTCAACTTTAGCGCAGTGATTAATTTCACGCCACGACTTTTATTCATAAATAATCCTAATTTTTATTTGTTATCATCGATTCTTTCGTTATTATTACTTTTATCATTCGATGAAGAATGTTTATGATATTGACCGCATGAATAAGAGTTTTAGCTTTATACTTCTTAAGATATAAGGTCGAGATCTCGAACATATTGATTTTTTGAACATTTAAAAAATATTTTATCTTTTTATTAATTTATAATCTCCGACTTTGGCATTATTTTTCTTTCTCGTATAAATGTTAAGTTAGTATAATCTGTTTAATATTTGGTCTACCATTGTGACTCAATAACCTTTTCTAACAATAATAAGTGATTTTGTTAATTTAACTATTTTGTTGGAAAATTACCACCACTAATAGATGTATGACATATTTTGATCAGTTTTTTAAAAATATTGTTTAAATTTAAAATTAAAGAGTAATGTTTATAACAGTCTTGGCATACTTTCTTCACAATTATAAAATTAATTTTTAAAACTATTGTAAAAAATAAAAAACATATTTCTAATTTTTTATAATATATTAAAACTGTTAAGTTCTATATAAGACTTTATTCAAATTTTACAGACTTTATTCATAACTTATGATTTTCCGAGTTTTGAAAGTATCTTTTTTAAGAAAAACAAATAAAATTTGAAGTAGATGGACATCGCTGACTAAGATTCTGATTTTTTTAAATCAAGGTTAAATTCGAGCTTTTATGGTTTCATTTATGTGATTAGGATTTTATTAATAAATACGTCGTGTCTATGTTACTACAAGTTGAGCCGAATTTTTTCTCGGTCACACTTTTTCTCAGTTGAATTAAACATATCTTTTGAATTCTTTACATTTTTAGCACGAATTACTATATTTAGTATTTAAAATTACATTTATTGTTGGAATGCGATATTAGGTAAATTATTTTAGGTAAATTATTTTAATATTTTGCACGCGAAAATTTCAAACTAACGAATAATTGGTTTAATTTTATTTATACAAGAGTGTTAAATTATCGATATTTATACCCTAGATCCGCATGGGCCAAATCTTAAAGTGAGAGATCAAAAATTAAAAAAATATTAAACTTCAAAAAGCAAATATGAATATTTCAAAAAAAATATGAATACGAGATACGTTATTTTTTCATTAATTGTTAAGTAAATGACAAAAAAGTAGGTTCGATCTAAAAAGTGTTTGTCATAATTATATGAAAATGTAATTAAATTCATCGTTGAATTTGCTCGTAGTGAAAGTCAAATTATATACCTTTTTCGAAAATCTTTTTACTGATAAACTATGAAAATTAACAGAAATATTTCTTTAGGAAAAAATTATACACAATCATCAGTATATGTTATTATTATTGGTATAAATTAAACTTGACTTAATTTTCTTCCTTTTTAATAAAAAAGATTAAATATATGTTGTTTTATTTTTCTTCAAAAAATAAAACATATTCAATCTTTTTTTAGAAAATTAAAATATATGTATCAAAAGAATATATTTATAGGATTAAAGTAATATCTCATATATTTATAACAAAAAAAAATAGTATCACAGATATTTTTCTTTTCAGCCGTTTTTTATCAAAATGCACTAGTACACAGGTCTCACTTGGACCCTCACCCTACCACAATACCTATATATACCCCAGCTCACTTCTCTATCTCTAGGAGTTCATTTAATTTCTTTCTGTATCATCAGCTCTTTAATCATTCATTCTTTATTTTAATTGTTTTAAAAATCTCCTTTGTTGTTTGTTTTAATGGCAGCCTCAGACCCTTTTAGTCTTGAAAACCTGCTTTGTACTGATAGTCTGCATTTTGATGACCTTGAGGCCATTGATGATCTTAACCATCTTATAGATTCTAATAATCTCGTGGACAATGGATCAGAGCCGTTAATTGGTCTTATTCCAATGCAGAGTGATCAAGTTGTGTGTTCTTTGTTTGACAAAGAAAAAGATTTTCTCCCAGCTAGTGATTATTTAGAAAGATTGGCTAATGAGGAACTTGAATTATGTGATATTAGAAGAAGCTGTTGATTGGATGTATAAGGTTGTCTTTGTGTCTTTCTTGAGTTTTGTTGTTTTTTTAAATTGAGTAAAGGACATTCTTCGATTTTTGTTAAATTTTTTGTGTTTGAGAGAAAAAAGTGGTGGATTTTATACCCCTTTAGTCACCATTGTTGTTTGATAAATGCTTTACATGAATTTATAATCTTTATTGCATTTTTTGCTTATGCCCTTGTGAATGATGCCTAATTAGAAGTGATGCCAATGTGGAATTTCTGATTCGGGTTTTTGTGTTTTTTATTAATAGGCTCATGGGCATTTTTGTTCTGGAGCGCCGACTATTTGCTTAGCGATTAATTACTTGAATCGCTATCTTTCTGTTTATGAACATCTAGTAAGTCTATGAAATTAATTAAAGTCAATGCTTTTAGCGTAATTTAGTTTTTCTGTGTGTATTAACATGCTAAATTGCTAATTGTCTCTTCTTTATATGCATTGCATAGGTTGAAAAATTTTGGAGTGTTCAATTGGTAGCTGTGGCCTGCTTATTGTTAGCAGCAAAATTGGAAGATGTTGGAGTGCCATCTACTGTTGATTTGCAGGCAAGCGAAATTCTTCTAAAGATTATGACATGCCTGTATCGTGTGTGCATGTGATGTTTATGCTAGCTGTGGCCTGTGTGACATACTCTGCTTTAATTTAATGATCAAAGCTTGGTCCGAATCTTTGATAGTTATAAGAAGATGTCATTTTTTTTAATTCAGGTGGCAGATCCTAGCTTTATTTTTGAATATCAGTCATTAAAATCGATGGAGCTTAATGTGTTGGCCAGCTTGAAATGGAGGATGTATGCTTGTACTCCGTTTTCGTATATAGATTTCTTCATTAGAAAGCTCAAAAGTGAAGATATGATTCCATCAGAGTCTCTGATGTATGGATCATTGATCTATAAATCATGCCAGTTCATAGTGAACACAATTGAAGGTCTCACAGTTAAAATATTAAAATAAAGTTTCTTAACTGATTTTGGTACTATGATGTTCCAAGTGTTTGATACAGATTTTGGTGGAATAAAATGCAGGTGTTGATTTCCTAGAATTTAGGCCCTCGGAAATCTCAGCTGCTGTTGCAATCTGTGTTACGAGAGAAACACAGGAATCAGAGATTGACAAGGCAATATCTGGTGTCATGCATTTTGAGAAGGTAAACAATTGCGGTGTCCACTGTAATAAAAGACAGGACAAACCTTCTTGTATTTTTCTTAAACATATGATTTGTTGGACTTTGCAGGATAGGCTGCTGAAGTGTGTTCAAATGATTGAAGATTTGACAGAGATAGCAGCGAGTACTGATCTACCTGATGGTACTGTATCAGTAGCAGCTCGAGCAGGGTCCGGGAGTCCTGTTGGGGTGTTGGATGCAGCATTCTTGAGCTATAGAATCTACGGGAGAACAGTTGTTTCAGATCCTAGTTCATCAAACGCTGCTAATCAAGATCCGAAAAGGAGAAGGCTTGATTGATCATTTCAAGAGATCAAGTCATTTAATATGGACCTCTGATGCATTACTCAAGTCCCAACAGTTTCGATTGAATCGTGGTTTTGGTGTGGCTGGCTTCATGCAAGTGCCCGCATAGAAATATATAAACACAGATGACAGAATAGGAGTTACATGTTAGGAAATGAATAGGATTGTTAGTTATTCTTTTTATTTCTTAGTTGTAATTCAGACAATTGTTTTAATGTTTTACGGAAGCATTTTGCTATAAACTGCGTGGTCTTTTGAATATTACTTCTATTTGATCTATAAGATACTGGAAGTTATATTTAGTTTTTAAGATACTAAAAGTTATGAAAAAAATTATTTCATATAGATTGTGTTATTCAAACGCATATTTTGGAATATATATCAAAATTTAAAATAATTAACCCTTTTGAAGCTTACATTGTTGTGTTAGATCAAAAAATTCTTTCTTGACCTAACATAAAAGAAAATATTGGAATCCGAATCTAGATATCATTAATATTTTTAGATAATATTATAATTCGTTTTCTAAATAAATATTTATATTTATTATTAAATTTACTTATATTTATTGAATAAAGAGCAGATATTAGTATTTCAAATTTTTTGAAATTAAATTAAATAATTAATTTACTTATGCACTCCTCTTCCGAAAAATTCACTTCAACGTATTTTTTGAAGTATAAATTTTTTATCTTAAAATTTAAATTTATATTAATAGTCCTTGAAATAGAAAAACAATTAAAACATATTAATATAATTTTTTCATAACAAAAATATTTTAAACAATTAAACTAAATACCATCATTTTAAATTTTATACATATATATATATATATTATCATATATGTTCAATTTTGTATTGAGATATTACTAGACATTGATATTTGTATTCTATTTTTTAAAATACATATGAATATTATTCAAAAATGAGAATAGAAATATTAAACAGATATTAAATATTTCATTGCACAGAAATGCACAAAAAATTCTATTAATTTCTTTCGAAAGTTATTGAAACGAGTATTTTTGAAAATTGAACTTGTATAGGCCAGCTTTCTCAAAATATGAGCCCACGCGTGGCCTGAAACATATTTCTTCCATTATATATATATATATATATATATATATATCCCTCTCATTTGTTTTTTTTTTTGACCAAAATGCAGAAGTTTTATTTCTCAACTGAATCAAGCACAATACAATCTTTAACTATGACCGGAATAGAGCTTCCGTCAAATATACGATCAGGATACATATGTGACAATCGAGCAAGCTCGTGTGCCGACCTATTCGCAGACCGTTTAATGAAATACAACTCCATGTTGTTTAACCCTTTGATTATCCTCCTGCAATCCTCAATAGTGCGTCCAAACCTTGAGCGCATGTGGACTGAACTTCGAATGCTCTGGATCGCCACTAGGCAGTCAGATTCCACTACAGTCTTGTCCCATTTCATTTCTTTTATCCAGCTCAAAACTTCTTTGATTGCTACAGCTTCTGCCATACTGGGTTGCAAAAGCTCCTGCAGAAGTTTTGTTTTCGCGCTCACAAGACCACCTGTATAGTCTCTGGCCACCATTCCCATCCCTGTGGCATGTCTGTCATTGAATGTGGCTGCATCTACTGAAATCTTCACTGTGTACTGTTGAGGTTTTACCCAAATTTCTGCCCCATCCCCAGGCATCGACGGTTGGAGAGGGACCTTATAGAATCTATTTTGGGCTATCTTCCATTGTGAGAGATATTCTAAAGTAGCTGCAACTACACGCTCTGGCCTCGAAACTTTTTTGTTCCACACCACATCATTTCTATACCGCCATAAAGACCAGCAGAGCATAATCATCTTGACTTTGTTTTCCTTTGATTCATGTAGTAAACACTGCTCAAACCAATTCGCAAATTCCCAAGTCGAGTCCCACACTGGTGAAACCTGCAAAACCTCCCAGCAACTAGCTGCAAAAGGGCAGTGGAGAAAAATATGAGCTGTATTTTCAACACCAGACTTACAAATTTCACACAAAGAGTCAACTTGAACTCTTTTTTGGATAAGCTGCATTTTAGTAGGTAAACAATGAGTCAAGGCTCGCCATAGCACACTTAGAGCCTTCTTGGGAGCTTTAATTTTCCAGAGAGCTTTCCAAGAGCTATCATCATCATGAACTGTCCATGCTCCTTTTTGAACCTGCAATAAGTTATATGCACTTTTCACCGTGTACTGACCAGTGATATCCCAATCCCATTGTAGCATATCAGAATCCAACTCTTCTTCAATGATAGTTGCTTGTATACTTTCCTGATCCCTATTATTGAAGATATCTGCAATCACTTCCCAATCCCAATTCCTTGTTCCTGTGCACATTAAGGAGCTGACTTTTTGATTGACAATTGATGGAGATACTGTCATGACAAATGCATTCTCCTTGTTTCCCAACCATGGCTGGCCAATAATATTAATATCATTTCCTGTACCAACTCTCCAGCTTGAACCAGTTAAGATGACATTCTTTGCTTCTAACAGACTTCTCCAAATGAAGCTCGGACTAGAACCCAAGCTGGCTTCCAAGAACGACGTGTCCTTAAAATATCTGGCTTTGTAAATTTGAGCTGTAAGACTATTTGGGTTCGTGATCAGCCTCCAACATTGTTTTCCCAACATTGCCAGATTAAAGTCACGAAAACTTCTAAATCCCAAGCCTCCAGAATGTTTGTGTTTAGTCATACGATCCCAGGCCATCCAGTTGATCGTACGGCCACCAGAATCAGTCGAACTCCACCAAAAATTAGCAAGCATCTTTTCAATTTCTTTGGTGATTTCGATGGGTAATAAAAACACATTCATAGCAAATAATGTCATTTCCAATTGTTTACATTTCAAAAAAATTCAAAAATAATAAAAAATTTATAGTATGAAAGGTAACCACATACACTACTTCTCTCCACTATAGCGACTTTATACATATAATAGTAATCGCTCTCCCTGCTTTACTCATTTTTTAAACTTTCATCCACTACTTTATTGATATATGTTAGTGGCTTACATATCGGAAAATAATAAATATTTTAAATTGTAAGAGATTGTATTTTGGACACTACAAATTATATTTTGAAGAGTAGAAAGAAATAGGCTAAATATCAGGAAAAAAAGATATTCTTTTATTTTTTTTATTTAATAATTTCCAAGAAAAACTCGTACAAACATATATATCTTATAAAAATAATTATTAACTTTCAACTCTAACAATTGTTATTAAGAATGAATTTAATATAGAAAAAATCAGATCTTGTCAGGATTTTTTAAAAAGCCTAGAATTTAATCTAGGCCGAAAGCTTTTATTCTGATTTTTTAAAATCTGGGTTTTTCTAACTCTGAAATTTTTATCTGAATTTTTCGGGTTCGAGCATGACCGAATTTTCAAGAATTAAAAATGACTCGTTTAACGCTTGTGGGGCCGAGTTTTTTTTCCGGATCAGAATTTTTCCGGATCTGATCGGATCGAATTTTGGGTTTCGGACATTTTAAAATCTTTACCGTGAGCTTATTTTTAAAATTGTTTGCCATGATTGGTAGGACTAAAAATCTTTTATAGTTAAAATTTTTAAAGGTAAGTACATAATTAAATAATTTTTCGTGAAATGATGTCAAATTTCGATATATTTAAAAGAATTGGTAAGTTCACAAACTCAACAAAAAATAATCGATAAACTAGTTCAATTTAACTCGTTTATTAAATAAAGTTGAATGAAACATAATTTTTGAGATTGATAATTTTAACTCCGATTAACCCACCAACAAGAAAAAGTTTCACCATATTCGATAATGCAAAACCAAACTCTGATACTTGCAACCGTTTGAGTGATGATGTCAAAAAGAGTTTGAAATTGGATATTTTTAAGTTTAAATTAAGCAAGCTCAAATTTTTGAAATACTTATTTAGTCGAAACACTTGTTTAACAGACGGGTAGAGTTAAGTTTACTTCTGAGTTAAACAAGCCAAGTTTCTCGTGAACTTAATAATTAAAAAATAAAACTTAACTAAAATTTAGTTTATAAATAATAATAAAAAATTCGGAAAAAAAATTCATCTATTAATTTTACATGAATTTGAGTTCGAGTTAGAATCGAGCCGAGTTCTCAAATTCGAGTCGAGTTCTAGTCACACTTGGTATGCACTCATTGTGACTCATTTTAACTAAATAAATGTGAATGTATAGACCGACTTGTATAGAAGTTCGAGTCAAGTTGAGTTCAGTTAAAAGAGTTCGAGTTCGAGGTGCTCGCAAGTTCGAGTTAGAGGTGCTTGCGAGCAGCCTTGCCGGACACGAATTACAGTCTATAGCGCCAATTTGAAGCCCTTTAGTGGTCATGTGTGTATAATAGAATAATTTGTATGAGTCTTGGAGCAAGGCATCTCTTGCAGAATAGTCCCTCCGCTACCTTGCCCCCAATGACTACAATCTCGTCCCTGCCCAATACTGCATTACCTCCGTTACCAGCCATGCCTACGCTACCAAGGTCGCATTTCCACCTCTTCCCGCTATTTCGATGCCTACGATCCCAGCTTTGCCAAGCGCACAGGTTCCATCTATGCCAATCCCCACGATGCCGACCCTCCCAAAACTAACACTACCTCATCTTCCTTCCATCCCTACTTCTAAACCAACTACTATGCATGCAATTCCTTCAATTCCTTTCTTCTCACCACCACCATCCAATTAACTAGGCTTCACCTGAGAAGATTTAATTGATCTTTTTTCCTCAAGAAATATGTACTACATATATTAGCATTTTTTTTGAATTTCTTGTATCACTCTGTCTCATATGTGAAGTTTGGAATTTGTATTGTAGATTCATTAAAATTTATTTACGATAAATGTTTACATTCTTATATGCACATACATAATGTTTTTAGCTTTACTCCAAGATTAGCATGCATAGACATCCCTAAATGTTGGAACCACGGGAACATTGAGTTCACACTACAAGAGGAAGGGGTTTTGCGATAGAATAAATACAAAGAATCTGTCGCAATTGACCGACTTTGTGATGGAAAAAAACTGTCATAAATACATGTGTCATAAGTTCTTATTCTGTCGTACTATCTTATTCAGTCGCAAGTTATTTGTGGGTCTCATACTAAATAAAAACAATCATTAAAAAAAGAAATCCCAGTAAGTACGCTCATATGCCTACGGTAGCGACGAAATCCGACCTAAAATTCTCAAATAAGCTCAGTACTACGACGGAATTCATCGTTTTAATCACATGTTGTGAAAGATTTCGTGGCTAGTTTATAGTATACCTATGTTTTTACCATTGTCCTCAAATTGTGTAATTGAACCAGTGATTCATTCACAGATTTCTCAACACATACAAACTAATAACCCATACAAAATATTATAACACGTTTAGAAAAATTAATCAAGTAGTCAAATCCATATTAAGCATCAGGAAAAAAGAGAAACATCCCAAATCCGACAAACATATGTCGCACAGTTATAAGACAGACATATGTCGCATAGTTATAAGACAAGCATATGTCACACTTAAGGCATATGTCACAGAGTTATAGCAAATGAAAGCATAATTCTGCCTAAACCCATTAGTCAGCTAATATCCAAAAGAAGGCATAAGTCGCCCCCAAGCTGCAAAAGTTAGCCACTAAACTAATATATTCGAAGTTAACATAAACTAGCCCTATAACTGGAACCCAACTGGTATGTCAATCTCCAAACTGATCCAGATCCCGTTAGAGTTACCACTTCAACTACAACTTTGACGTGGAGAACGTGATTGATTTCCATTATCATCTTCATCAGAATGATACTCAGTCTCACGAGCGATCCCCTTACCCTGCAATATTAAAAAAAGTTATATAAATTTGATTTCCTCAAACACCCAACAGAATTAGACATAAAGTAAACTTTACACTAAGGATGACCAGGATGTGAAATGATAAATGATAAAGTTGCATGAATATATATACACAATTCCACATGTGTCTAATATTTGTAATTAACTTATCTCGCACTAAAATTTATAACAAACCAACTTAATTAAGAATAAGAATTAGAGTATAATAGATTTCGATCACAATACACCTAACTGAAATATTAACTTGAGGCATTCTATATAAATATTATAGAGTAATTGATGTTCTAAATACGGTCTGAACCATACTTGAGGCTGCTAGACTTGCCCATAAATAACAAGATGGCAGAAAGGGTGAAAGTGATTAGTAGCTACAGCCTATAGATTGTCCACAGCCTATAGATTGTCCAGGGTCCACGAATATGACCTGGCCAGTTTTGGTGCTATTTTATATAATTTATCTCCTTTGACAAATTTCAGTTTACTAACATATTATGTCGTACCTCACTAAACCAAAATATTTGAACATAAGTCACTAGTAGCTTGACAACTAAAATTGGTGACTCTTACCCCACAATTACCGATTTTTATTTATCTCTCAATTTGGTGCATCTCGTCTTACCCAAGTTACTAGTTTCTAGATAACTTAAAATAGTGACTCTCATTTAATTGTCTTTTTTTTTGCTTTTTCTGAATAATATTAGAACAATAAACAAAATATAATGTTTACGAAATGATTGGACCACAATATACCTTTTGCAGTTTCTAGTAGCAGGGTTACTTTTCTAGACATCGTTTAACACTGACACCATCGTCTGCACAAGTTCCCTCATAGTTGTCGATTGGGTGGTCCGATGGCAGGTCACTTAATCTCGCCACCACAGACTGTGCCAAAATATTGACTTGCTCTAGTGCAAGGTTAAATTAATCAGAATGTGTACGTGCAAATGCTACAATGCGGTCCACTTCTTGCATGACAAGATTGTCTGTCATGTGCTCAACAAAAAATCTTCCAGTGGAAGCACCTGACTCATCATCAACATATCGTCGACGACTCCTTTTACCAGATTCAGGAGAAAGAGCTACACGGGCACACACAAACAAATACATATATATAAGTAGATTAGAAAAAAATGACATAATGAACGATATAAATAGAATGATAAGAATACAAATGCAGTGCATATTATATAATTAATAAACATACGTATAAGTTTGGAAGCACTCGTGCGTGGAATATCGATGATGGCATTTTTTCGAACACCCACAACTTCTACCCATGTATCAATTGGTGCTTCCAAAGGATTCTCGTTGTGCTCTCCAATAGTGTTCCTAGATGCATGTGTAAAAAATTACAAACAATAAAAATGTAAAGTCAAATTAAACTGGAAATAAAAAAGGCATTATCTGTAAACAAAATTCCTAAAATGAAAAAAAAATAAAACCATAAAAAAAGAGTTCAGATTAATGCTAAATAAAAAAAACAAGGAACATTGATTTCTGGCAAACCGTCCACCATTTTTGTTTTTGACAATAATTTCAGGCCAGAAAATCCAAGATGACCATATCTCAAATGCCACAACCACGAGTCATTTTTAATGACCGACTTTAAGCACTTCTGCATATTCGTTTGCATATCAAGCGTAAACAATCGATTCTTTGACATCTCCACATTTGCAATCAATTCCTCAACTTGATTTCTGATGATGAGGGAATTGTCCTGCATCTGTATATTATATCCTTTCTCCACAAGTTGGCCAAGACTGATAATATTATTTTTCAATGCAGGAATATAATAAACATCATTTATATATTTCTTTTCACCTTTCTTTGACATGATCGTGACAGTACCTTTTCCTTTCACCGGAATCTTTGACGAGTCACCAAAAGTAACTTCTCCGCTGATGGTGTCGTCAATCTCCGTGAATAATTCCTTGTGACCAGTCATGTGATTACTGGCCCCTGAGTCAAGATACCAAACATTCTTCTTGCTTTCCTCGTCTCCTTTGTAAGTGAGGAACATAGCAGTGCCAACATCTTTGTCTTCTTTTGCTGCTGCAAAATGGCTTCTTTCTTCCACCTTTGGTGCTCTACACTCATAACTGAAATGACCATATTTATTACAGTTATAGCACTGATATTGAGACTTATCACCTCGTTGTTGATATCCGCCTCGTCCTTGGCCTCTAAAATTTTGACTACGACCAAATGGATGATATCCTTCAGATGTCTGGCCTCTATTGAAAGACTGCCTTCCTCGTCCTCGTCCACCACGGTAGCCACTCTAAAGCCACCTCTGCCACGTGCATAACTGCTACTGCCAGAACTGTCACCAATGGACACCTTACTTTGCAACGCCTTTTCCAAATGGCTTACATCATCATACTGGTTCATTCGCTGCTCGTGGGCTTGAAGAGAACCTACGAGCTCATCAATAGAAATCGTGGACAAGTCTTTTGATTCTTCGATAGAAGTAACAACATAATCAAATTTTCTTGTTAATGAACGGAGCAACTTTTCTATGACCCGAACATCGTCGAGACTTTCACCATTTCTTTTCATCTCATTTGTCACCGTTTTTAAACGCGTAAAAAATTCACCAATATTTTCAGAACTCTTCATCTTCAAATTTTCGAACTCCCCACGTAGTACTTGGAGACGAACCTTTTTGACTTTCTCGACACCCTGGAATGATTTCTGCAGAATCTCCCACGCGTCTTTCGCCGTTTTTGCATTTGAAATTTTTTCAAAGGTTGATTCGTCAACTCCTTGAATAATTGTATATAACACCTTTTTATCTTTTTTCCGGGTCTCTTTCAAAATCATCTTCTCAGCATTTGACAGGGCTGCTTCAGCGGCTGCATCTGTGGGCTCGTCATACCCGCTTTCGACAATATCCCAATTATCGTAGGAACCGAGTAATACCTTCATTTGAATACTCCAGTTCCCGTAATTTGTGGACGTCAATTTTGGAATGTTGGGTTGCACCATATTTGCCATTTTTCACGAACGTAACCTTGGCTCGGATACCACTTGTTGGAAACGAAAAAATGGACCTCACAAATATTTATATTTTTGATAATAAACCAAACACACAATTGTATATATTAATAACAATAATAAGCTACAACTTTTTCACTCTTGACATAAAACAAGGCTGCTGGCTATTTTTCTCAACAAAGAGCTTCAGCTTTGTTAACAACTATTCTGTGTTTTTTCTTTTCAGGTGTGTTTTTTTACAAACAAATACTTAACCTATATTTATACTACTTGATGATACCGCGTTAAACTTAGCCAGCTGCATGCATGCTTTCTTTGACATTTACTGTCTAGTTAATACATGAGGACTTTAAGCTAACATTGTATTACTTCAAACCTAGATGAAGTCTTGTAATCTGCAAGCCTACCATGTTCTACGCCATCATATTTATTTAGCTACTGCGTGTACACTTCTAAGGGTGACACCTTTTCCATTTGTGCTTACACATATTTGACCATCAATCTTGCATACTGTAACATTTATTTTGCCCACCATTTATCATGGGTTTAACTAGCTGCTGATATTGATGCTTGACTTCCTATCATGTTAGATATTTAAAATATTTATTCGAACCAGCTGTTGTGATATCTTCTAGAGAGAGTTTGACTTCTAACAGATGCATGCGTGTACTCCGTTTTCGTATATAGATTTATTCATTAGAAAGCTCAAAAGTGAAGATATGATTCCATCAGAGTCTCTGATGTATGGATCATTGATCTATAAATCATGCCAGTTCATTGTGAACACAATGAAAGGTCTCACAGTTAAAATATTAAAATAAAGTTTCTTAACTGATTTTGGTACTATGATGTTCCAAGTGTTTGATACAGATTTTGGTGGAATAAAATGCAGGTGTTGATTTCCTAGAATTTAGGCCCTCGGAAATCTCAGCTGCTGTTGCAATCTGTGTTACGAGAGAAACACAAGAACCAGAGATTGACAAGGCAATATCTGGTGTCATGCATTTTGAGAAGGTAAACAATTGCGGTGTCCACTGTAATAAAAGACAGGACAAACCTTCTTGTATTTTTCTTAAACATATGATTTGTTGGACTTTGCAGGATAGGCTGCTGAAGTGTGTTCAAATGATTGAAGATTTGATAGAGATAGCAGCGAGTACTGATCTACCTGATGGTACTGTATCAGTAGCAGCTCGAGCAGGGTCCGGGAGTCCTGATGGGGTGTTGGATGCAGCATTCTTGAGCTATAGAATCTACGGGAGAACAGTTGTTTCAGATCCTAGTTCATCAAACGCTGCTAATCAAGATCCGAAAAGGAGAAGGCTTGATTGATCATTTCAAGAGATCAAGTCATTTAATATGGACCTCTGATGCATTACTCAAGTCCCAACAGTTTCGATTGAATCGTGGTTTTGGTGTGGCTGGCTTCATGCAAGTGCCCGCATAGAAATATATAAACACAGATGACAGAATAGGAGTTACATGTTAGGATATGAATAGGATTGTTAGTTATTCTTTTTATTTCTTAGTTGTGATTCAGACAATTGTTTTAATGTTTTACGGAAGCATTTTGCTATAAACTGCGTGGTCTTTTGAATATTACTTCTATTTGATCTATAAGATACTGGAAGTTATATTTAGTTTTTAAGATACTAAAAGTTATGAAAAAAATTATTTCATATAGATTGTGTTATTCAAACGCATATTTTAGAATATATATCAAAATTTAAAATAATTAACCCTTTTGAAGCTTACATTGTTGTGTGAGATCAAAAGATTCTTTCCCGACCTAACATAAAAGAAAATATTGGAATCCGAATCTAGATATCATTAATATTTTTAGATAATATTTTAATTCGTTTTCTAAATAAATATTTATATTTATTATTGAATTTACTTATATTTTTTGAATAAAGAGCAGATATTAGTATTTCAAATTTTTTGAAATTAAATTGAATAATTAATTTACTTATGCACTCCTCTTCCAAAAAATTCACTTCAACGTATTTTTTGAAGTATAAATTTTTTATCTTAAAATTTAAATTTATATTAATAGTCCTTGAAATAGAAAAACAATTAAACCATATTAATATAATTTTTCATAACAAAAATTTTTTAAACAATTAAATTAAATACCATGATTTTAAATTTTATACATATATATATATATATATATATTATCATATATGTTCAATTTTTTATTGAGATATTACTAGATATTGAGTTCGAGTTAGAATCGAGCCGAGTTCTCAAATTCGAGTCGAGTTCTAGTCACACTTGGTATGCACTCATTGTGACTCATTTTAACTAAATAAATGTGAATGTATAGACCGACTTGTATAGAAGTTCGAGTCAAGTTGAGTTCAGTTAAAAGAGTTCGAGTTCAAAGTGCTCGCAAATTCGAGTTAGAGGTGCTTGCGAGCAGCATTGCCGGACACGAATTACAGTCTATAGCCCCAATTTGAAGCCCTTTAGCGGTCATGTGTGTATAATTGAATACTTTGTGTGAGTTGGTAGGTAGTCAGCCGTATCCAATTTTATGTTTTGACAATTTATGCTGTCAAAAAAATCGATCAGTCAATTAGAAAGCTAAATAAACTCATGCAATCTTTATAGTTTGTTCAACAACCTGTCATCAAATCAATATTTTCCCTTTTATAAACCAACTGAAGTGCAAAGTTCATCATAACTTCCTCTAAAATATAAGTCTCTCCATAAAGTCTAGGAACAAGGCATCTCTTGCAGAATAGTCCCTCCGCTACCTTGCCCCCAATGATTACAATCTCGTCCCCGCCCAATACTGCATTACCTCCGTTACCAGCCATGCCTACGCTACCCAAGGTCGCATTTCCACCTCTTCTCGCTGTTTCGATGCCTACGATCCCAGCTTTGCCAAGCGCACAGGTTCCATCTATGCCAATCCCCACGATGCCGACCCTCCCAAAACTAACACTACCTCATCTTCCTTCCATCCCTACTTCTAAACCAACTACTATGCCCGCAATTCCTTCAATACCTTTCTTCTCACCTGAGAAGATTTTATTGATCTTTTTTCCTCAAGAAATATGTACTACATATATTAGCATTTTTTTTGAATTTCTTGTATCACTCTGTCTCATATGTGAAGTTTGGAATTTGTATTGTAGATTCATTAAAATTTATTTACGATAAATGTTTACATTCTTATATGCACATACATAATGTTTTTATCTTTACTCCAAGATTAGCATGCATAAACATCCCTAAATGTTGGAACCATGGGAACATTGAGTTCACACTACAAGAGGAAGGGGTTTTGCGATAGAATAAATACAAAGAATCTGTCGCAATTGACCGACTTTGTGACGGAAAAAAACTGTCATAAATACATGTGTCATAAGTTCTTATTCTGTCGTACTATCTTATTCAGTCGCAAGTTATTTGTGGGTCTTATACTAAATAAAAACAATCATTAAAAAAAGAAAAAAACACAAAGTGCGACGAAATCAGTCATAATTGTTTTTAAATTTGTGGCGTAATTCGTCAGAACTATTCCCAGAATTACGACATTATCCATCGCATAATTTTTAGAATTGTGACACAATCGGTCATAAAATTGCACAGAAATTATGACGAAATCCGTCATATAGTCCCCTTTTTTGTGACAGGTACCAACATAAATATGCCCAGTAAGTACGCTCATATGCCTACGGTAGCGACGAAATCCGACCTAAAATTCTCAAATAAGCTCAGTACTACGACGGAATTCATCGTTTTAATCACATGTTGTGAAAGATTCTGTGGCTAGTTTATAGTATACCTATGTTTTTACCATTGTCCTCAAATTGTATAATTAAACCAGTGATTCATTCACAGATTTCTCAACACATACAAACTAATAACCCATACAAAATATTACAACACGTTTAGAAAAATTAATCAAGTAGTCAAATCCATATTAAGCATCAGGCAAAAAGAGAAACATCCCAAATCCGACAAAAATATGTCGCACAGTTATAAGACAGACATACGTCGCATAGTTATAAGACAAGCATATGTCACACAGTTAAAGCATATGTCACACAGTTATAGCAAATGAAAGCATAATTCTGCCTAAACCCATTAGTCAGCTAATATCCAAAAGAAGGCATAAGTCGCCCCCAAGCTGCAAAAGTTAGCCACTAAACTAATATATTCGAAGTTAACATAAACCAGCCCTATAACTGGAACCAACTGGTATGTCAATCTCCAAACTGATCCAAATCCCGTTAGAGTTACCACTTCGACTACGACTTTGACGTGGAGAACGTGATTGATTTCCATTATCATCTTCATCAGAATGATACTCAGTCTCAAGAGCGATCCTCTTACCCTGCAATATTAAAAAAAGTTATATAAATTTGATTTCCTCAAACCCCCAACAGAATTAGACATAAAGTAAACTTTACACTAAGGATGACCAGGATGTGAAATGATAAATGATAAAGTGAAAGACTGTTACGAAGTTACCAACTATATTGTTCTGATAGTAGTTAGGATATAAAATAAAAAAGTTGCATGAATATATATACAAAATTCCACATGTGTCTAATATTTGTAATTAACTTATCTCGCACTAAAATTTATAACAGACCAACTTAATTAAGAATAAGAACTAGAGTATAGTAGATTTCGATCACAATACACCTAACTGAAATATTAACTTGAGGCATTCTATATAAATATTATAGAGTAATTGATGTTCTAAATACGGTCTGAACCATACTTGAGCCTGCTAGACTTGCCCATAAATAACAAGATGGCAGAAAGGGTGAAAGTGATTAGTAGCTACAACCTATAGACTGTCCAGGGTCCACGAATATGACCTGGCCAGTTTTGGTGCTATTTTATATAATTTATCTCCTTTGACAAATTTCAGTTTACTAACATATTATGTCGTGCCTCAGTAAACCAAAATATTTAAATATAAGTCACTAGTAGCTTGACAACTAAAATTGGTGACTCTTACCCCATAATTACCGATTTTTATTTATCTCTCAATTTGGTGCATCTCGTCTTACCCAAGTTACTAATTTCTAGATAACTTAAAATAGTGACTCTCATTTAATTGTCTTTTTTTTTTTGCTTTTTCTGAATAATATTAGAACAATAAACAAAATATAATGTTTACGAAATGATTGGACCACAATATACCTTTTGGCAGTTTCTAGCAGCAGGGTTACTTTTCTGGACATCGTTTAACACTGACACCATCGCCTGCACAAGTTCCCTCATAGTTGTCGATTGGGTGGTCCGATGGCAGGTCACTTAATCTCGCCACCACAGATTGTGTCAAAATATTGACTTGCTCTGGTGCGAGGTCAAATTAATCAGAATGTGTACGTGCAAATGCTACAATGCGGTCCACTTCTTGCATGACAAGATTGTCTGCCATGTGCTCAACAAAAAATCTTCCAGTGGAAGCACCTGACTCATCATCAACATATCGTCGACGACTCCTTTTACCAGATTCAGGAGAAAGAGCTACACGGGCACACACAAACAAATACATATATATAAGTAGATTAGAAAAAAATGACATAATGAACGATATAAATAGAATGATAAGAATACAAATGCAGTGCATATTATATAATTAATAAACATACGTATAAGTTTGGAAGCACTCGTGCGTGGAATATCGATGATGGCATTTTTTCGAACACCCACAACTTCTACCCATGTATCAATTGGTGCTTCCAAAGGATTCTCGTTGTGCTCTCCACACTTTACTAGATAGTGTTCCTAGATGCATGTGTAAAAAATTACAAACAATAAAAATGTAAAGTCAAATTAAACTGGAAATAAAAAAGGCATTATCTGTAAACAAAATTTCTAAAATGAAAAAAAAATAAAACCATAAAAAAAGAGTTCAAATTAATGCTAAATAAAAAAACAAGGAACATATGATTTTATAAAGTATAAAGGTTGAATTTTTAACCTACCAAATATTACCCATGTGTACATATACAATTTTATAGACAAATATGTTTTTAAAATAAACTGTCAGAACGAGGTTCAAAACTAAAAATATAAGAAACCGAAGCACGGAACAATATAAAAACGTACCACTAATAAACGAACAACCTCCGATGTGAATTCCTTATTCTCCTTATCCTTGGTGTGCAAGTGAACAAAGAGGTCAATTAATTTTGGTTCCATGCAAGTTTTTTCTTCTATATCCTATCGAGTACAAATTCAAGATGAAAGCATATACAAAATAAATTCACTGTTGATATCTTAATGTCATATTAAATTAACAAGTTTAAATGTAAGTTGTCATACCCAACCACACGCTAAAAGGAAGTGGCACCGGAAGTGTGAGGAATTTTTTGACATTCTCTCGTTTTTTTAGCAGCATCTGATTTTTTCTGAAATTTGGGTGAATTCCAATTATCAAGCAATAATCATCTTGATACATGTTTGCTCGTTGCACAAAGTTTTGTGCATATTTCTGTGCATATGCCTATTAACAGTCTCATGGGCATGATTTTTTGTCCCATATTTTGGGTCAAAGGTAGAGTAGGCCTGCACAAAAGAGCCAAATAAGAGATGCATATAGATAATAAACATACAATAGTAATAGGAAATAAAACAAGTTAGATGTAATAATTATAAATATTTTTATAATTATTTAATTAACAATATATTGTTATATGAAATTAATTTATAATGTAATCACTTCACTCAACTTCTTCTTCTCTAACTTGCTACATCTCGCAATATTTGATGCACAACCATCTGGCATTTTTAGACTACTAATCCATGTATAAACTTGAAGTTGTTGCTCTCAAGAAAGTGTATGGTGCTTGGGCTTTTGTTTTCCCTCGCATCCATAACTCTTCTTTAATACCAAATGCTTTGAAATCTTTTCTTGCATTATTAGTATCCTTGGATTTTTTTACTACCCATTATTGTGTGAAAGAAATTATCAAAGACATTCTTCTCAGCATGCATGATATCAATGCAATGACGTAGACGTAGCGAGTCCCAATATGAAAGCTCAAATAAAATGGAGAAATGTGTAAAATTTTGAGTCACACCAAATCCATCAGCCCTAGACTTTGCATAACCTTTCCCATGTGGTCGAAAAGCAATTTGCACACATTTATTACGAACTTGCCATCCTATTTGCCGCGTATGATGATGGCCCAGTCTTCTAAATTTCTTTACTATTTCCCAGAAAGTAGACTTGAGGAAGTTGTGAGGCCCTGGCATTCCTCATACAAACTAGACAAGCTAGTTTTCCTTTTGTTGACCAACCGCTCAATATTGCCAATGCCAGGAAGTCATTGACTGTCCACAGTAGTGTTGCTCTCAAATTAAAATTAGTTTGTCATATGTTTGTACACCAACACTCTACAACTGTCTCTGCTCATCAATAAGTGGTCTCAAGTAGACATTGATGTCTCTCATGGGATCTTTATCCCCGGGTATGAGTAGTGTCATGAACAAGAATGGATCCTTCATGCACATAGAAGGAGGGAGATTGTACACAACCATAATAACAGGCCATGTTGATTCAGTCCTGGAAGATTTGTTGCTGTAGGGAGAGAATCCATCTGCAGCAAGCCCAAGTCTAATATTTCGAATATCATGCGAAAAATCTGGATAATTCATGTCAAAACTTTTCCACTCTTCCCCGTCCGCTGGGTGTGTCATAATCCTCTCAGTAACCTCTCTATTCTTGTGATACCTCATACTCTCATCAATACGAGATGACATGTACAATCGTTGCAACCGCGATGTAAGTGGAAAATATCTCAAAATCTTCCTCGGAATGCATTTTTTAGTCAGGAAATAGTGCCTACGACATCACCCCTTTAACATCGATTAAAAATGTCACCGATGTTAAAAGCAGTTTTAACATCGGTCACTTTAAAAACCGATGTTAAAGGTGTTGTAAGACATCAGTATCTTTATCAACCGATGTCTATAATCATTTTTAAAAAATAGGTGGGGTATTATAAATTACATATTTAAATAAGATTTTAAGAAATTCAGTACTATACGGTGATATTCAACTTGAATTGTAAAATATTATTTAAAGTTTAGACATATGTAATTTATATTTTAAAATATTTTCTTATGTATAATACAAATATACTCATTTTGAATTTGAATATGATCCATTACATTTTATAAATTTTAAAGAATTTTGATATATAATTAATATTTTTTACTATAAAAAATTGAATTCGGCTAAAATCAAGAAATTTTCAATTTTTTGCATCATGTGGGGGATTGTTGAAATTAATATTATTATTTATTCCAATATTTGTTTGCTTCAAAACAAAACTAATCTTTTTAATTGTGAGTCTTTTTATTTAAGACTTTTCACTTGTATGACCTTTTGTTTTTGAGACAGTTACCTTCCTTCATCTCCGCATCATCATTATTTGTGACCTATGACCTTCTAACTATCTTGGAGTTATAAATTTTCACTCTTATAAAAGGAGATCTATACCTCTCTTTTTAGATAGACAACCAAAAATCGTATTCTCATACTATATACACATACTTTGGGCAATGATCAAAAGGTGTGGTCTATGTGTCTCCCTGTACTACACCAGTGAAGCGGATGTTGTGTAATGCTGGAAGTTGATTGTCATGAGTCTGTGTGTACGTAGTTGGAAAAATTCAACTTTAGCGCAGTAATTAATTTCACGCCACGAATTTTTATTCAGATAAGTAATCCTAATTTATATTTGTTATCATAAATTCTTTCGTTATTATTACTTTTACCATTCGATAAAGAATGTTTATGATATTGACCACATGAATAAGAGTTTTAGCTTTATACTTCTTAATATATAAGGTCGAGATCTCGAACATATTGATTTTTTGAACATTTAAAAAATATTTTATCTATTTGTTAATTTATAAACTCCGACTTAGGCATTATTTTTTTTTCTCGTATAAATGTTAAGTTAGTATAATTTGTTTAATATTTGGTCTACCGTTGTGACTCAATAACCTTTTCTAACATTCTAAAGTTGAACTTGTGTTTGTTAAACGGATTTATACCAATATATCGAGATTGAGTTGCAATGAATATTATTTTGTTAAGACGATTTATATGATATTAATAATATGATAGTTTAAATAATATGCTTGTTTGATAATATGCCCGAGAAGGGTTGGATATCTTGCTAGAATTAAGCTCTTAACTTAAGTGTGTAGTTTTTGACTTCTATTTATTTATATGTCATCTTTTTACGATACACTTGCAATATATATTGTAAAGTTATATGTGATTTTTTCGGTATATTCAGACATACTTGATTAAATAATTGAGGCGTAGTATTGAAAATTTTGTGGCTCTATTTTTTAAGGAGTAGTAGTGAACAAAAACTGTTAATGATGTATATAACAGTATATTAGTCTTGTATTTGTTCACAATATTGTGATGTATTGCATAAACTTCATGCTTATTTGATTTTTAAATGAGAATATATTTGCTAGACAGTTACATGAGTAATATATCTTGTAAATAATAATAAAAATGTTAAAATATATATATCTTTTTTGTGGTAAGATAATAAGAGAATGAGATTTTTAATCAAAATTTATTTTTTTTAGAGTTTATAATTTTGATGCCCAGTTAATTCACTGTGGGGGTTGAAAAATATATCAATATTAATTAATTGAGCAATCATTTTCGTGTCTCATGTAATAGTCATTTGCGTTAGATGGACGATTGGGATGCTTGAACATGAATTTTTTTAAAATAATAAATACATGAAAGACTAGTGTATTCTTGAGGGAGTAATGTAAGGAACGTTATACATGATTGGTTTCTCATCACTCTAATTATGTAGAAAAATCAAATGAATTTGTACTACTTGTCATTATTGCAGCAAGTATCTCATGTGTGGTGTGTGACCTAAATTTTACTAAATAAATATAAAGGCATTTTTTTTATAAATTTTATCATGTCAAATTTATTGTGTTTTCATGAATTAATGTGACATAAATTGATGGTTGATATATATCAGGATGAATACTTTGATATTAAAAAGCTACCACATAATGAGGTTACGTGTTTTATAACTCTCCGATTAGTTTGAAAGTTTTTTCCTTCTGTAAAGTAAGTTGCTACTTGAGAATGAGAAGAATAGTTCGTTAATATTTATATTTTTCACTTTGTAGATGCATCTACAATATAATAACTTTGTTAATCAGAATGACCGAGTTACATGCATATTGTTGGAGAGAAATTATATTTATAATTGATCGCAAGCACTAAGAATATACTTGAAGAAAAGAGTTAGGCCATGTGAATTGAGGTTGATAATAGTCTATGTTTATTAGAAAGAGAATATAGACACCTAAGACATGCCATAGTGTGTAAATTTGATCAGTAGTAATGTGATATCACTCGAGTATGTAAAGTTAAAGGGGAATATTGCAGATCCTCTTTACAAAGGTCTTTATCAAATATTGTTGCCAGAGTTGGCATAAAACACGTTTAAACCCTATCGTGGAGTAAATTGTGTTAAATCACAAAAGTGCTCATTATGACTTTGGATGGTGCTAAGAGTTAGCACAATTGGGATGGTTTTTAAGCCTATGTAGAGTGAATTATGATGGATACCCATCTTAGAAATTTCGATGGGTCAAACTAAATCATAAAAGAACTCATGTTTTACTACCACCATTCCAATTTAATGAAAAAGTGTAGTATTTTTTTTTGTCATATGTGTTAGGTTGAGTAATGCTCTTAATAAGTTCATAGCCTTGTAATAGGTGGTTTAATACAATACAAACTTGATGAACTTACCTATATGAATATGTGAGCTACGCCCAACTCCGTATGAGATCGTGTAGGCTAAGGACTCTGGAGCATTCATAAATATCCACATAAAAATGTAGGGCATCTTATAACACAAATTGTTAAAGGCATTATCAAGGTTAATATCATGCAAGAACACCTTTTGATATGAGAAAGGTTTTAGTGCGCATATATATCTTCACTTACTGCCAAGAAAGGTTCAAGAATTTTTATTTTCACCTAATATGGTTGTATGACATATATGTTTGCACGGGGTATCAATTCAAGTCCACAAGACATTAATACTTACAAAACTGATTATCCGTTGTCCATAAAACTTCTCCTATTACACAAGCTACATTTTCTTTTGCCTCATGTGAGGGATTGTTAGAATTATTATTATCATTTATTTCAATATTTGTTTGCTTCGAAAGAAAACTAATCTTTTTAAATGTGAGTCTTTTTATTTAAGACTTTTCACTTATATGACCTTTTGTTTTTAGACATTTCTCTTTAAGACCTTCTAGATTTCATCTCCCCCTCATTATTATTTGTGACCTATGACCTTCTTACTATCTTGGAGTTATAAATTTTCATTCCTATAAAAGGAGATCGATACCTCTCTTTTTTGATAGACAAACAAAAATTGTATTCTCATACTATATACACATACTTTGGGTAATGATCAAAAGGTGTTGTCTATCTGTCTCCCTGTACTACACCAATGGGCGGATGTCGTGTAACGCTGTAGGTTGATTGTCATGAGTTCGTGTACATAGTGGGGCAAATTCAACTTTAGCGCAGTGATTAATTTCACGCCACGACTTTATTCATAAATAATCCTAATTTTTATTTGTTATCATCGATTCTTTCGTTATTATTACTTTTATCATTCGATGAAGAATGTTTATGATATTGACCACATGAATAAGAGTTTTAGCTTTATACTTCTTAATATATAAGGTCGAGATCTCGAACATATTGATTTTTTGAACATTTAAAAAATATTTTATCTATTTGTTAATTTATAAACTCCGACTTAGGCATTATTATTTTTTCTCGTATAAATGTTAAGTTAGTATAATTTGTTTAATATTTGGTCTACCGTTGTGACTCAATAACCTTTTCTAACATTCTAAAGTTGAACTTGTGTTTGTTAAACGGATTTATACCAATATATCGAGATTGAGTTGCAATGAATATTATTTTGTTAAGACGATTTATATGATATCAATAATATGATAGTTTAAATAATATGCTTGTTTGATAATATGCCCGAGAAGGGTGGGACATCTTGCTAGAATTAAGCTCTTAACTTAAGTGTGTAGTTTTTGACTTCTATTTATTTATATGTCATCTTTTTACGATACACTTGCAATATATATTGTAAAGTTATATGTGATTTTTTGGTATATTCAGACATACTTGATTAAATATTTGAGGCGTAGTATTGAAAATTTCGTGGCTCTATTTTTTAAGGAGTAGTAGTGAACAAAACTGTAATGATGTATATAATAGTATATTAGTCTTGTATTTGTTCACAATATTGTGATGTATTGCATAAACTTCATGCTTATTGATTTTTAAATGAGAATATATTTGCTAGACCGTTACATGAGTAATATATCTTGTAAATAATAATAAAAATGTTAAAAATATAATATATCTTTTTTGTGGCTAAGATAATAGAGAATGAGATTTTTAATCAAATTTTTTTTTAGAGTTTATAATTTTGATGCCTCAGTTAATTCACTGTGGGGTTTAAAAATATGTCAATATTAGTTAATTGAGCAATCATTTTCGTGTCTCATGTAATAGTCATTTGCGTTAGATGGACGATTGAGATGCTTGAACATGAATTTTTTTTAAATAATAAATACATGAAAGACTAGTGTATTCTTGAGGGAGTAATGTAAGGAACATTATACATGATTGGTTTCTCATCACTCTAATTATGTAGAAAAATCAAATGAATTTGTACTACTTGTCATTATTGCAGCAAGTATCTCATGTGTGGTGTGTGACCTAAATTTTACTAAATAAATATAAAGGCATTTTTTTATAAATTTTATCATGTCAAATTTATTGTGTTTTCATGAATTAATGTGACATAAAATTGATGGTTGATATATATCAGGATGAATACTTTGATATTAAAAAGCTACCACATAATGAGGTTACGTGTTTTATAACTCTCCGATTAGTTTGAAAGTTTTTTCCTTCTGTAAAGTAAGTTGCTACTTGAGAATGAGAAGAATAGTTCGTTAATATTTATATTTTTCACTTTGTAGATGCATCTACAATATAATAACTTTGTTAATCAGAATGACCGAGTTACATGCATATTGTTGGAGAGAAATTATATTTATAATTGATCGCAAGCACTAAGAATATACTTGAAGAAAAGAGTTAGGCCATGTGAATTGAGGTTGATAATAGTCTATGTTTATTAGAAAGAGAATATAGACACCTAAGACATGCCATAGTGTGTAAATTTGATCAGTAGTAATGTGATATCACTCGAGTATGTAAAGTTAAAGGGGAATATTGCAGATCCTCTTTACAAAGGTCTTTATCAAATATTGTTGCCAGAGTTGGCATAAAACACGTTTAAACCCTATCGTGGAGTAAATTGTGTTAAATCACAAAAGTGCTCATTATGACTTTGGATGGTGCTAAGAGTTAGCACAATTGGATGGTTTTAAAGCCTATGTAGAGTGAATTATGATGGATACCCATCTTAGAAATTTCGATGGGTCAAACTAAATCATAAAAGAACTCATGTTTTACTACCACCATTCCAATTTAATGAAAAAGTGTAGTATTTTTTTTGTCATATGTGTTAGGTTGAGTTAATGCTCGTAATAAG